>NC_048582.1:26544447-26744447 GCF_013265735.2 Oncorhynchus mykiss
CTTTGGGAAACTATTATTAGCTGAAGCACTCACAGCTGCCTGTGAATACGTTCAATAGAGGGGGTTTGAATTTGTTCATTAACAACTGAAAATCCGCTAACACATTTGCTGAGGCTTGCTAATAAACTAATAATGACTGTTTCTTTTAATTGGGAAATTGGAATGAGGGAAGGAATGAAAAAGGTGCCTGAGGTTTGGTGAGAGAGAGCGAGAGAGAGAGAGAGAGAGGGAGAGAGAGAGAGAGAGAGAGAGAGAGAGAGAGAGAGACTAGCCCATTAGCAGGACAGATGTGAAGGCAAAAGGTGAACAGTTGAAATGTCGCCTCCTCACCTCCCTGCCAACCACCAGTAATCTGTCTCCGACTAGTTTACAAGTTAAACACATTACAGTGCTTATATAGTCTCATGTTGAGACCGCACCATGCAAACACACACACACACGAGCACGCACACACGCACACGAGCACGCACACACACACACACACACACACACACACACACACACACACACACACACACACACACACACACACACACACACACACACACACACACACACACACACACACACACACACACACACAGGGCTCTGTCACTGCCTGCGAGCTATCACCATTCCTCTAAGACACACCATTAGGACTAAAGGAGGAGCGCTAAGCCAGACAAAGCATTAAGCTCAATGTTTCTTGATACTTCCTCAAAGTTCCTTGGAAACGTCCTTCTCTCTCTTTAAGAAACCCCAGTGACTTAGCTGGTATCAAATGTTCATCTAGACCGGAAGTCATATTCTACTTTCCCTGTTAGGGCTCTCTCAGGCAGAATGATTTGTACAATGTAAACTATAGGAAATATGCTGTGGGAGAAGACTTCCCTACTGGCCTCGTTTAACTCTATACCTGCTAGGAAACTGCTTTTACAGTACACTTTACACTTTTTCACAGAACTAACTGAAGAAAATAAGGTTGGGACATGGATATGCACACAATTGTCTACAACATAATCCCTAAATATCAAATGTTTTCTTTATATTATTATTTTTTCCCCCCTGGTTTTCTTTTCAAGATAAATGATATGTGGGGGGAAATTAGACTAGATCTATACATTTCATTTCAGGCCCTAATGTGCCTTTTCTCAGACAGATGACTGTGTCCTCCAAAAGGTTGGAGAAACAGAGAAACGCATATTTGTACATATTTGAGTCAGACAAACTGTCCGTTTCCGTCACCAACCTGATAATTCTCCCAACATCCCTCACCCACCCTGGCCTTTTTGTTTTCCCTCCCTGCCCTTTTCCTGTCGCCATCTCGGTATTTAATCTAACCCAGGCAGGCGGCATGAAGGTTTTACTTTCCCCCTCCAAGACAGGGTCGGCTACGCAAGAAGGCAGGAGGAAGAGAGGGGAGCTAGGAACTTGCTAGGGACAGACAGGGGAGTTCCGCAGGAAGGCACAGGTGAAACCTGTCCCGTGGGCGACTTTTAACAAACACCTTTCATCTTCCCAGCTTTCCTCAAGACAGGGCACTTCCCATTTGAACTATTACCTGATAAGGAGAGGTCTCTTTTTCTCTTCTTCTTCTTTCGAGAGCCACAGAATGAAAAAGGGGGGGAAAGCATCCCCCTCTGTATACACGTTAAACCTCTCATCGCATTGAACACGAGATATATGGCTATTAACTCCTTCAAACCAGGTAATTACAGCTGTGGTAAACAGAGCTGTGGCAGATCAGAGTAGAGTAGCAGCTCAGGACCCACGTCTTAGGCTTGCGTTCAAAATGGCACCCTATTCCCTATACAGAGCACTACTTTCGACCAGGGCCCCGGTCAAAAGTAGTGCCCTATAAGGGGGAATAGGATGCCATTTGGGACATGCATGCTACACTTAGTGCGTTAGGTAGTTAACAGGACAGAGGTAATAATGCCAGGCTGCTGTGGGATCCATTTGCGGATAACTGCTCCGTCTAATCCATTTAAGTCAGGAGGTCTTTGTGCAAGGAGAGGGCTGTGTGTGTGGAGACGGTGAGAGGGGAGAGCACCCGTGGGTATATCTGATGCGTGGGTCATAAATCACATGGAGAGAGAAGTGTGGAGCTCAGGCTCCCACAGTGAGGAGTGGATGTGGGGAACGCCCCTCAGAGGGAGAGGGGAGAGACTGAGCCTGAGACAAACACTGGGGCTATCAACACTGGGTTAAAACAGCAGTGAGCTCTGAGGAGTGGAAGGGGAGAACCATTGCTACATGGCTACACCCGTCACCCTCTCTCTCTCTCTTTCCCCTTCCTCTGCTCTACCCCTGGCTCCTCCCCTCCTAACTACACTCAAATACAGGGAGAGAAGGAGAGATGTTAACCCAACTAAAAAGAGGTGAAGTATTAGTTTGCTTCTCGCTGATCTACAGTAACAGGAAGTCCAATGCACTTTAGCAGTGCCCTTGATTTATTTATTTATTTTCTTCTCTCTCTCTCTCTCTCTCTCTCTCTCTCTCTCTCTCTCTCTCTCTCTCTCTCTCTCTCTCTCTCCTCTTTCTCGACTGTTGTTTCAGTTGATGAAAACAAAGAGCTGACGAGACATTTTATGTTGTTCTTGTGACATGCAGAAGACTCCCACATGGGTGCTCAGGGTCGGACAGGAAGAGCCAGTCTGACAAGGTCCCTAAATGTTCTGGTAGTCTTTACCTTTCTGTTTATGTTGTCAAACATCCCAAATACTGACATAAATATATATATATATATATATATATATATATATATATATATATATATATATGTATGTCTGTTTGTTTCTTATATATATATATATATATGTGTGTGTGTGTGACTTGTCTAACATGAAAACACTAAATCCTCTGTAACGGACAGTTAGTACATCCCTGGGGCTAACACAGGGCAAAGATAGAGCTTTCTGTTGACTCTTGTGACAGACAGACAGACAGAAAGGTATTTGATTGGCTCAACCATTTTTCCTGTGTAGCTGCTGTGTGGTGTTTCAAAGGTGCTATGTATGTCTGTTTGTTTCTTTTCTGGTTCTTATCTGTTTTGGTCGGTGTGAGGTGTGACAGAACGAATGGGCAACCAGTTCCCCTTTTAACTGTGTTCACAGGGTGACAACCACCCAGCCGATCTACTGCAGAGAGGGAACTAATCATGCATTGACACCTTGAACCATTCAAGTCTCTCTCTCAGAGTGTAGCAACCACATCTCTCCCCCTGCCTGGCCTGTTCGCTCGCTGTCAGTGCTACAAATTGGCTTCAAACGTGAATCCAAGGTGCCAGAGAACCATTACACAGACAAAGGCTTGAATTCCACCAAGGGCCTAATGTGTCAAAATCCTTACCCTGCACTACAGAGGAATAAACCTCTTCATTATAGCTCGTTATGGACTCTGTTGTACATTTGCTTTGCCAATACCCTAGCACGTTAGACTCAGCCGAACTCAAGCTCTTTCCCTATGTCTATGCATCACTCCAATATTTGTCCATGTCTTATTTGAGAAAGGGATATTTTAGCCACAAAATCACATGAAAAAACACCTGAAAAATTCCTGACAGAAAAATATGCTGTCATTTACCCACAAGAGCAGAACTATGTAGAAGTAGGAGGCTTTTCTAAACCTCAATTCTCAACAGGGTTAAAAAAAACAAACAGGAACGCAAACAAGGGCATACCCAACCCAAACAGACACCTGCACCGTTCGGTAAACAGTTTACCGCTGACAGAAAGCTGTCTGTAATTAGACAAAGTAGTAATCTTGTTCTGACAGAGAGGATTATATTTGGTCCCGGTGTGACTGGGGAAGCCGATTTCATTTCCTGGAAAAACCTTTCCTTCCCCCCTCTCCGCTCCTCGCCTCAGATCCTCCACAGTTACCTGACTCAGCTGCTTGTAGGAATCAAATTCAGTCAACAGATAACAGCTAATCATTTGTCACCCTGAGAAGCAATTCCCTGCGATTGCCAAGGAAGAGTGCGTCACTTTATTCCGGCGCTCTGTCAGATGGCGAAGAAATTGCATTCCGCCGCGCCGCGCCTAACCTCTTGCTCTCCAGAGTCCCCCGTAACAACAGTTGACTTCATCAGGAGGAAGCCACCATGGCCAACCCTGAACAGCATCGATTTAGGCGAGGCCCACCCTTGGCCCCCTAAGCTCCCCTACCAATCCCCCACTACACCCAGACTTGGCAACCCAGTGGAAATACAGACAGACTCCACACAGCTGTTCCCTTCCAGTATTCCTTAAGGTGTTACACCGTGTTGCTCCTCCTACCGTCTTAATCAACTGATCATCATCGTCGTAGCTACGGTATCAAAGTAGCAGAACATATTCGGAATCCCCATTCCAAATTCCAAAAGAGAATGCGTCCATGTTTGTTGGGACTGGAAGTAGCCCAGGCTGCTTATTGCAGAGAGAACTGTCAGGGCATTGCTTTTCATGTGACCTGAAAAATAATTTAAGGTTTTAGAGTGAGAAAAATGTCATAAATTCCCCAGGTTCATAAGGGTTTTCGTTTGTTTTTGTTAACTGGCTCCTGGAACACAGCCATACAGCTAATTCAATTACATTATACATAGCTTGGAGATGTTCGTAGCAGACAGATGGCGAGAGAAAAAACGTCATATTTCCAGTGTGCAAAAGTACCTTTAACAACTAGCAAATGTAGTGATTTATTTGAAAATGACTATTCTATTAGATTAGCAATGGCATATTAGCGACAATTTGGTAAAAGAGGCTAACCGAACAAAATATATTTGAAACGGTAGAGTCTCCGAGAGTGCTCGTGTTTGATTACGCAATGCTATGTCTGTGGGGTTGCAGATAAGAGCCAGGTACAGACACAGAGCTGGGGCTGGATGGTTTGTAGCCTATGTGTGTCTCAGTGAGTACAGAAGAGAGACAGTTGGAAGGAAGGTCAGAGGAATGAAACATCTGTTGAGTTTTTTACGAAGAAAAGGGAATGAGTCCGCCCTTCTGTCAAACAAGTGTCTAAGAACAAGCAGGAACTAGCAAACCTGACACCTTCACAAGGCCTCACCATTTCACACTGTGGTATAGGGTGCAACATTTCTCTCTGCCTTTACATAGTGTATCTACAGTATTGTCGATATTTCTAGTAGATGAGTTATCATAAATGACTCACTACAGCCTCCATGTAAATGATAACTATTGGCTTGCCTTTGCAGAGTAAATGCAGTCAGAAATACAATGCATCCACCGATGAATATTCAGAGAGGATTGTTCTTCAAAATCTGGATATTTGACTATTTCAATTTTTTATTTCATCAATTAATTGATGTAGGCTTTAGCTATTGTGCTGGGAGGAAAGAAAACGCCCACCCCTCTGAAATGGGCAGCAAACAGACACAAATTCCCAGGGAGAAGTCACATTTTCCCAGGTTAGACTAAATAATGTATGCATACATTTGGCATGATGAAGCCATTTTAGCCTTTAAAACCCAGGAGTACTCAGGAGGAACAAGGCCCAGCTTCCTCCACCTGGCTGAATAATTCAACACATCCAGGTGGAGGAGACTTCTGGAGGAAGAAGAAAAGGTTTCAATTGGCTAATACCTAGGAGAGTGTCCAATACAATCTCACAATATTTGCCTCTTCAAACAGGGGTAAGGGGACACATGTTGACACAAGATAATAATTGACATCTGCGCAATGACTAAAATAAATAGGAAATCTAACGTTCAAAAAAAAAGACGAAAAAAAGAAATGAGAGACTAAGACGTAAACACAAACGTGGCGAAATCAAAGGAGTTGTACTGAGAGAAAGTTTGGTTACCTCCCCACTCGGTCTGTCAGTCGCAGAGCGTCAGAAGTCAGAACCCAGATGAAGGTTAAAAATTGCATTCTGACTCTGTGTGTGTGTGTGTGTGTGTGTGTGTGCGTGCGTGCGTGCGTGTGTGTGTGTGTGCGCGCGCGCGTGCGTGTGTGTGTGCGTGTAAAAATGGCATTGTGAGTCAACACCCTGCTGGCTTCTTGTCAGGTTTCAATATGTGCCACAGGGAAATTCATACGCCTTCTCTCTCACAAATCTGTGATGACATGCTCAGGATCACTCACAACTCACTGCTGTCTCCAAGTTGCTGGAGTTCAGGTTGCCTTTGGTGAAAGAAAAAGCTTAAAAATACATTCATCCTGACTGAAAAAAATATATATCTACAAGATAGAATTGAGGTGTTTCAGACATCAAACAAGATTGTGTCTGGCAGTTTTGATGTGGTACATGGTCTGGGGATGGATGGATAGACACATAGTTAGTTTGTGCTCTGAATATATGTAGGCCTCTAAGACGGAATTGTGTGAGGGTGTGTTAAAGGGTATTAAATGAAGAACATAGTTCAAAATGAGCCGAGGTGTCCAAGAAGCCTTGTCAAGAGAGCTCAATAAGGAGAGGGAACACCTTGACTTTAACAGTTTAAATCTTAATAACGGCAACACTGGAATTGTGGTTTCATTATGGTTTGAAACGATACAGAAACTAGAAAGGGAAGAGAAAGGGGAGGAGGGAGAGAACAAATGGAAAAAGAAAACAGTGGTTTCCCGGACTAGAGGAGGGATGTGTAAGTGTTTATCCTTCTACCTCATACTTAACACCCCACCGGCACTCAGTATCTACTGCCCTTGGTGGCCAAACCAAGAGAAGTATGTCGTCAGAAAGTAATACAAATCTATAAAGCAGGAACCCCCCCCCCAACCTGGCCAAAGGGCCACAGCGATAGGTTTTATATGTTGCAAGAGCTTGGATCATTTTCCACATCCTGGCAGCTAGGCCCTGGCTTCCTACGCCAAGACAGAGCAGCGCGAGGAGAGTGGGGCCGCTGCTGCAAGGCCATCTGGGAGGGCCAGGAGCAACGTGGTTCATCCCACAGAGTTGTCTGGATGCCAGCTCCATTGCATCAGTGGAACGCAGGATCACGCCCTCTGCATGGGACAATAACTGGACACCTCTGACCCCGTTCCTTGAACCACAACCACCAACCTAGTCACCACCTACTCAGCCTGGCAGGTCTGCATCGTGCTAAAAAACAAAGTGCTAAAAAACTTCACAGGTCCCCAGGGATGAGTTCTTGCATGGCGGACTTGGTGTAGGTTGCCCTGGCTAATTTAATAGTCAGGCCTCCACACTCCCCCGTGGTGTGTGACCTCCCTCCCTCCCTCCACACACACGCACACATGCACGCACACATGCACACACACACACACACACACACACACACACACACACACACACACACACACACACACACACTCCTTCTCCCTGCTTAGGAATCAAGGCAACTGGCAACATGTGGCTAAACAACATAAAAAGCTGACGTGTTTCCAACAGCGGTTTTAAACTAAACCTTGAATCATTCAAATACTAGGCCTATACAGCGTGTATTTGACTGAAGATCAGAGGAACCTTGGCTCAACTCTTATCCAAGAGAGCCTGTTACTTTTCCTGTGTAACCACAACTAAGGGCAGGTGAGCAGTTGGATGCTCTCGTAGAAGACTGTCATATGTAACTTCTCAGTCCTCCGAGGATCCAGACTAACACATTGTGGGGGTGAGGTCAGTACTACTGGGTTGGAGGCTTGGCTTGCTGTTCATTCCTGGCATGCAATCTGTATTAAAAGCTCATCAAAAGGGGAGCATCGCGCTCTCCCAGAAGTTTGGTTGGAGCGAAAAACGTGTCAATTCAGATAGAAAAAGGCGTGATGGATCCGCACTCCAAAAAAGATGTCGCATGAAGCTTACTTTATTTATTTGTTATTATTTGTTATTATTTTATTTTATTATTATTTTTTATTTCACTGCGTCAGGGATAGCGTACACAGATGTTTCGGCTTTGCTTCCTCCTTCAGTGTGTAGGTGCTAAGAAGGAAGCTTTGTGCAGCATATTTTTGAGGGCGGACCCATCAAACTCTTTTTTTTGTTCATGCAATCTGTAGACAGTGTTCAGCGGGCTGTTCTTTTCTCTCACAAGATCTGCTTCCCAAATGGCACCCTATGCCCTATATGGCAGACCGCAGAAGCAGTGTAGCAAATAGGGAATAGAGTGCCATTTGGGATGTGGCCAGGGTCTGGCCCGAGCATAAGCCACATTTGCCGAGTGAGATTCCTGGGATATGCTGGGCCCGCCCACACATACCCTCCTCATCATGAGTGGATGTGCTCGGGTCACAGATATGAAAACACCACCTCAATTCCGTGGGTCTCTGGGGCCAAGGACATTACAATGTAGGTGGATGTTGTGCTGCTGGAGCCTGAATATCTCCACAATGCATTGTTGCTCCCCTGTGAACTGCGTACAGTGCATTCTTGGCTCACTGTGAACTGTACATTATCTGCATAAATGCTTTAGAGATTTAACGTCATTAGATATTTACCGAACAGGGGAAAGAAATGTTTTGGTACACTTTCTGGGTTTGAGCTAATTCCTTTCATCTTTCTTCATCTCTGAGTGTTACCTGCAGCTAGTAAACAACATACATCTCTTACAAGAAGACATCAACAGGGATTATCGAGCACGGTTGATAAATAAATGCATCAATAACTAGGTCTGTGGACTTTTTTGGGGGGTTGAAAAGGAGCAACAGAAGAAGAAAACAAGCTAAACATTTGTATTAAGCACAGAGGCTAAAATATATTTCCTCCAAGTGTATCACATCCCATACAAATATGCATTCATTAAGTCTTCCTCTGTCTTTTATCAGCTGCAGTGGGGAGAGAAAGAAAAGAGATTCAAGCATGATGTCTAATTACAGTCCCAAAAGGAGAGCTCCTCGCTCCCCCACTCTCGCCCCGCCCCGCCCTCCAACCTTCCCCTTTCAGAGAGACGGAACATTTTGAGGACAAGGGCAGGCATTTTTTGAAATAAACATGACCCTTGTGAATTCTCCCAAGGAAAGGAGTGACTATTTGCTATTGGCTCGGTAGGGCCTCGGAGCGAAAGAGAGGGAGGGAGAAAGGCTCTTGGGCTCTTGACGGTGACACCTCCCCTAACAAAAAGACAAGGGGCTTTATCAGACAGAGGTTGCCCGTGATATCACTCAGGCTACGGAAGTGCCACTCACTGGCACTTAAAGCTGTGCCACTCCATAGCCTCCATAGCCCCTAAGAATAGCATAAAGTTCCGTTGATAAATGAGGAATTATAACGCACCACAACTCTAGGCCTCCTTCCTTCTTGTAGGTTAGGATGGCAGAGGAGAGGGAGGGAAACTGGGTGAACAGAAGTTGTAAAAAGAAGCAAGAAGAGACTATTTGGAACTCTTCAATCTGATAAAGGATTATGACACAGATAATAAATATATTCAACCTTATAAATATTTTAGCTTGGCTACTCCCTCGGCTTAATGTGCTGTACAGCGTCTAATTAAGCATGTATCTGATAGATGCCACTACATAATGATGTGCTGATGTCTAGGGGGTTGGCCAGGAAGAGAAGTATCCACTGAAAGGCATGATTTGTAATAATGATAGCCATGATAATGATGCTACTACTACTTCAATTAAAAGTACTTACCAGTACAGCTGCTACTACTTCGACCAGTACAAGGCTACCCACACACACGCACGCGCACGCACGCACGCACGCACGCGCGCACACACACACACACACACACACACACAGACACAGACTCCTATTGATAGGCATTGATTTACATGGATCAGTTACACTCTCTCCTCGATTATGTAGAAGTACCTTTTCAGCAGTTAAGGGACAGTGTTATTTCAGTGCACCTATTTGGGTAAATGTCCTGCTAAATTTTGCAGTAGAGAAACTGGTCTGAGTTCTGCTGATCAGGGCAGTTTGGCCTCCAGGACCTGCTTGGCCAAGCACTTTTTGAGCTGTGATACACTGACGCCGAGGACTAACACACACATACACAGACAGACAGACACAAACACAGACACAAACACTCGCTCCAACCAGTGTCAGAATTCGAACACACATTTACACACACAAAATGGGAAGTGTCACGCTAGCAACAACATATCTTGACTGAGCAGGACAGAAGTGTGAAGTCCTGTGCCACTAAGTCACTCAAATAAAAAGGACCAATAGCTCACCGACCCAAAAATGTTTCCTTTTTAGATAACAGATTTTTCAACTCTATGGGTCCTAATGTCATTGGTGAAAGCCCATAAAAGACCTAACAATCACGATAAAGAAAGGAAACCTAACATCATTCTTACACAGGATCTTGAGACAATTTATAGTCCCTGATTACATACAAAAATCACCAATCGTTCTCTACTCTGGGGAGAATTCCAATTTGGACCCAAACTAGTTGATTCTTCTGAGCTTCCCTTTATTTAAGGGTCAACGGGGTTAGCAGGGTAACATTGAGAATGGCTTTTTCAACGCCCCTTGGATCAAAATGTTACCTATTGTCCCTTGAACTCCTGCATTAGCTCTGCCCTGAGTCAATTTGAGACACTGTGAGAGAACAAAATGCTAGCTAGACAACAACAACCAACACGACTTCATTGCTCAATTATTTATACATTTGATTCATGTGCTAACCAGCTGATCGATGCAGATTAATACATGCAATTGTCATTTTGGCAGCGTTCCACGCCTCCAGCCACCTTTTAAAAAGCTAAGTGAAGCCTATAGACTAGACTGGGTTAGCGCAAGTGATAGACACAGCGATGGGGACTACACTATCCCCTCCGCTCAGGTAGACCGTACACACACTTTTTTTTTATCACACCAGTGCATTCCACTATTACACTCAGATGGTAATGCCTGCAGTTGGATGCCCCTCACTCCCTCCCTCTACATCAGTGACCTGGTCTGTGTCTGACAGGCTCTGCCCTGCTCTTAATTCCACGCAAACACGGCTGCCAAGTGCCCACGAAACAGGCCTAATGAGAACATCATTGTATTTACCTTAGATAAGGTGTGCTGCCTTGAGTAGATAAAGCCAAGATAACACTTTGTTTGAACGGAAAACGTATAGGTAGTTCATACGTAGGTCTTTCGGCATTCAAAACGCTCCTTGCGACTCAACGTTGTACCTTACTCTATAGTTTTCAGAAATATATATATATGGCATATTGAATGTACTATCATTCTTTTTCCGTGGTGTAAAATTGTGTATCCGGTACATATTGGCTAGGGTATAAACCGGTGTGGGAAAAAACAGTCAACAATTCAAATAAGGGTCAGTTAGCAGTAGTTTTAAAGCAGTGTTTGTCCATGCGTGTTTGAGACCTCACATCGCCCTCTGCGGTGTGCTAATTGCTAACTGATATTTCTCTACCAAGTGACCCAGTAACGCTCACACTGGAGGAAAGGTCATCGGTGAGTCCTTGATTTGGATCATCTCTGGCCGCCCGCAACACATCACCACATTACTCCCTGGGGCGCTCTCTTCAGATTTAAGGCATCTCTCTATTCATCAGACGGGGATCCTTAAATGTGTCACCTATTGACCAAGGTTCAGCAGAAGGTCATAAATACATGGGTGGACCTTGACAGATAGACAGACGGACACTTGGAGTGTCTCGCAGCTCAATAATAGACATAGGATACAACCGTTCATAGACGAGGAACAATGCTGAAGTGTGGCACGCTCCATGGAGGAAAAAGGAGATATCCACCGCTGTCAATTTTATGTATTTATACTTCCTGTTTCAAAGTATTTTGTCCCCCGGTGGCACCTATAGTGTGCCAGATGTGTGCCTCCTGCATGTGACCTGAGACAGCCCTGGAGCCAGAAGCTGGGGTAATTTCTCGCTCTCATTCTACACCGTCGATCGCTGCAGCTTTTTGAGGTGAGAGAAACTGACAGCATTAACTCTCCAGGGCAGAACTTTCCAGTCAAGTGGATCAGAGGACTGAAAAAATCGCTTATGAATAGTCATTAGGCCTTCATTACAAACCCCTCACAACCCACTTCTTCCTGTGCAACACAATGCCTTTTGTCATCTTCACAAGGTGCATCATTTAATTGCCAATTGATTTTTTTCCCCTATATGACAACATGTCACATAACAAAATGCAGCCCCAGATTCCCTTAGGGGCAAGACGGCAGTTGTTACTCTTGGCATCCTGGATGGCTGTTGAATAGTCTTTAAAAATATATATACATAAAAGAAAGAAGAGGATGCTTCCCTAAAAAAAAGTTGAAAGATCCTTACATAATATTTAGAATGTATAATATGTTCTAAGAGGACCAATGCTTGTTTATGTGTCTTTGTGACCCCTTTTTGGTTTCACTCTATTTTCAAGGCAGAACCTTCAATCTGTGTTGGCTCATGGTTTTACATAGTGGAGACAGACCATGTCTTGTGTTTGGAGACAGTAACATGTACAAACATGTCCATTCACTGAGGAATATACCCAGCTCTGTCCATGACACTAAGAGATGTGGCATACCTATTTGTCGCACCATAAATAAAGGACAAACGCCCTGATCGCAATGGAGGCAAGCTATCAAAAGATGTTCAGGTTAACATTTTGGTGACAATTTTTCTGACAGCCTTTCAAATATATCTTTTAGACAGCCCCCTTTTCTGTCATGAGCATGCAAGATGGAAAGAGGAATCGAAAACATTGCAAGGGCAAGTTACTTTCCCCCTGGTTCATAGTGTGTATAAACCTATTTGATATTGCAATGCTCAACATTCTTCTACATCTGTCCTGTTATTGTTATAACCCTACTGGTGTTCTGTACTAAATAATTGGAGCGTGTGCACTCCCTATTGTAATGCCATATAGTATCCAAATCAAAAGGTTTATCAGTCAGGTGCACTTTGCCTGGCTCAGTCTCCTGGGGACACCAGTATTGTGTCAGCTGGGCAAAATATTATAACATCACCATATTTACAGAACAATTTCATCTGCCTGCCTGCGCTGAACGGATTGAGCCTGAGCCTGCTTGCGTTCATCTAGCCTGCCTTCAAATGTGGGTAAATCAACACAGTTCCCCTTTGACACAAAATGCAGTGCGATTACCGAGTTGGTACAGCCTTAATAAGCTGAATAATGAGGGAATTTCAGAAATGCACAAGCGCCATTATAGTCCAACAATAAGAGCTAGGAGAGAGTAAACCAGCGCAGGGCAGAAGGTAGGCGTGGGGATATAATGAGGCCAGTGTTGTAAGTAATGCACTCTCCATTGTGCTACCATGTAAATGCTGCTACCCATTTCTTCTTCACATTCATACACACACAGCCCCCCGGATTTAAGCCAGTCGCAATCTGAGATTTCTTCTCTTTCTTCGAAGAACGGCACAGTGGTGTCCCTTATGCTTTTCTCTCTTTCTCTTCTCCTTCACCCTTCTCTCTCTCTTTCTCTCTCTCTCTCTCTCTCTCTCTCTCTCTCGCTCTCATTTTTTTCTCTGTTTAGTGACAGGCGGTGACAGAAACTGGCACCAGTCTGGCTTCTTGAAAGCAAACATTAAAGCTCATAGGATGAGCTGCAGGTGTGTTACTGCCAGACTCGTAAACATGCCACTAATTACATATTTTCCCCTCCGAATGACAATTAAGGTCAGTGAAATAATTGCAGTTCTTTATAATCCTTGCTGCTCTAACTGGGAATGATAGGGAGAAATGGACGTTCTGCTCCTACAGTGTTTGGACTTCTCCTCCTTTGTTGAGGTGCTCCTCCTTTCCCTGGTTTACTACCGTACCGAACACTGTCTCTTATACCTGACAACCCTCTTATGATTTTACAGGAAAATGTAAACAATTACAACTGGATCATTATCATCATTAATTATATTGACATTTCACGAGACAATATTTGTCTTACCATTTGAAGTATGAGTCTGCATGATACTAAATTATGTCACGCCTCTCACAAATCACGTCTTTGGCCGGCTCAGTCATTTTCTCATTGGCAAATGGTTGGAGGAGTGCAGCATTTCAGCTCAAACCATCTCAATCTCTTCTACTCCACTGTCAAGAGGCAGGAGGCACTTTGTGAACAGACACATACATCAAAAGTACTGTCAGATAATTGTCTGTTTTTATTAATAAGTTCCAAATATTGCTGTTGGACAAGGCCAGTAGAAGTGCCTTGGTCTGCACTTCTTCTTCGTCTGTCCTCCTCCAGCAACGTGTCTGTTATTGTAACACAACGTAGGTGCAGGATTTAACAACACATACTTGGTTGGTTGTCTTGACGAGGGCCATAAACTGTGCTTGACTATCAGGACCGCCCGGAGACCTGGATATATTAAGACAAGTATCCAGCCGTGCTTGAATATCTGTTCTGTGTTTCTTGGCTTGGGCCTACGCCATCCAGGTGGATCACATTTAAAAGCTAAGTTCCACCAATTCCCCATAAAGGAATGAAGAGATGGCCCTCTTTTGCCCATAGAATTCCATAGAACTATAGTACCATTCCATAGAACTCTGCGAGCCTGTTCCATGTTGGTAGTAAGGCAGATGCTGCAAATTGACATGCCAAGGAAGCTTTATAGGAACCCAAATAATAGTACAGAGTAAAATTATAACTTTTGAAAACTGAAGCTTGATTCAATGCACTTTGTTTAAGTATCTCTGTTCCATTTGTTGATGCTAATCTTTGCAGTGCTTTTTACAAGCTGTTAATATTGATCGCTGCAGAGAGAGGATAGGAGGGAGGTGGTTCAATCACAATAACAGCATTCCATTACGAAGACGCAAAACAAAGAACCGTGCAGAGTGTGCAGCATCTCTCGCTCATATACCGTAAAGCCATGGTGTTTAGAATATTACCAAGTAGATACTGACTCAAATTGATTCGGGTAATGAATGCCTGCACCTTGAAATATAATAGCCACTTATAGTAATTACCTTCACAATTATCAAGGTCACCTAACAAAACAATAGGCGACATTTTGAGGACCCTAGATGACACACATTTACTGTGACATGATGCTATCTTCGTATATATGGTGTATGCTGTGCCAATTCACTTAAATTAATCTTAATTGGGGAAATGATTGAACTATGAGAGAAACACATTAAATTCATATTTTTGTCTCCTATTCTTTCCTTTCTTTTTTTTAAACTGTCCTTCACTCTGTTTCCTTCACCCAAGCCCTTGACGCATGTCAATGTGTCAGCCAAATTGAGATGACAACAGCGACACAAGTGAACTGTCACTCAGAACACTTCAGCTTGCACCACTCCCAGATACCCAAACCTGTTTGTATCAAATCAAACATTTTCATATAAAATTGTGTACACGCTTGAAGAACACTGCCCTGTTTTAGAATACAAAATATATATTTAGAACTTCTTAGGGATCGGCGTCCCGTCAACTGGACAGTTATAAATCATGCAGTGCATTGTGTCAAGATCTCAGACTTTAGAGAAACAACAAATGTAGGTACATAGAGTTGAAGTCGGAAGTTTACATACACCTTAGCCAAATACATTTCAACTCAGTTTCTCAACAATTCCTGACATTTAATCCCAGTAAAAATTCCCTGTCTTAGGTTAGTTAAGGTCACCACTTAATTTATGAATGTAAAATGTCAGAATAGTAGAGAGAATGATTTATTTCAGATGTATTTCTTTCATCACATTCCCAGTGGGTCAGAAGTTTACATACACTCAATTAGTATTTGGTAGCCTTGCCTTTAAATTGTTTAACTTGGGTCAAATGTTTTGGGTAGCCTTCCACAAGCTTCCCACAATAAGTTGGGTGAATTTTGGCCCAAATCTGCTGACAGAGCTGGTGTAACTGAGTCAGGTTTGTAAAGCCTCCTCGCTCGCACACGCTTTTTCAGTTCTGCCCACAAATTTTCTATAGGATTGAGCTTTGTGATGGCCACTCCAATACCTTGACTTTGTTGTCCTTAACCATTTTGCCACAACTTTGGAAGTATGCTTGGGGTTATTGTCAATTTGGAATAACCATTTGCGACCAAGCTAAAAACTTATGACTTGAGATGTTTCCATCAATTTATCCATATAATTTTCCCTCCTCATGAGGCCATCTATTTTGTGAAGTCCACCAATCCCTCCTGCAGCAAAGCAACCCCAAAACATGATGCTGCAACCTCCATGCTCACGGTTGGGATGGTGTTCTTCGGCTTGCTAGTCTCCCCCTTTATCCTCCAAACATAACGATGGTCATTATGGCCAAACAGTTCTATTTTTGCTTCATCAGATCAGAGGACATTTCTCCAAAAAGTACGATCTTTGTCCCCATGTACAGTTGCTAACTGTAGTCTGGCTTTTTTATGGTGGTTTTGGAGCAGTGGCTTCTTCCTTCCCGAGCAGCCTTTCAGGTCATATCAATATAGGACTCGTTTTACTGTGGATATAGATACTTTTGTACCTATTTCCTCCAGCATCTTCACAAGGACCTTTGCTGTTGTTCTGGTATTGTTTTGCACATTTCCCACACCAGAGTCTCTAGGAGACAGAACGTGTCTTCATCCTGAGCGGTATGATGGCTGCGTGGTCCCATGGTGTTTACACTTGCATACTATTGTTTCTACAGATGAACGTGGTACCTTCAGGCGTTTGGAAATTGCTCCCAAGGATGAGCCAGATTTATGGAGGTCTTGTCTGATTTCTTTTGATTTTTCCATGATGTCAAGCAAAGAGGCACTGAGTTTGAAGGCAGGCCTTCTGGCCTTGAAATACATGCACAGGTACACCTTCAATTGACTCAAATGATGTCAATAGCCTATCAGAAGCTTCTAAGCCATGACATTGTTTTCTGGAATTTTCAAAGCTGTTTAAAGGCACAGTCAACTTAGTGTATGTACATTTATGACCCACTGGAATAGTGATACAGTGAATTATAAGTGAAATAATCTGTCTGAAAACAATTGTTGGAAAAATTACTTGTGTCATGCACAAAGTAGATGTCCTAACTGACTTGGCAAAACTATAGTTTGTTAACTTCTTGGTGACAGTATTTTCACATCCGGATGAAATGCATGCCCAAATTCAACTGCCTGCTACTCATCCCCAGAAGATAAGATATGCATATTATTAGTAGATGTTGATATAAAACACTCTGAAGTTTCTAAAACTATTTCAATCATGTCTGTGAATATAAGAGAACTTATTTAGCAGGCGAAACCCCGAGGACAAACCATTCAGATTTTTTTTTTTTTTTGAGGTCACTCTCTTTTCAATGAGTTTTCATTGGGAATCAAGATTTCTAAGGGACCTTCTTGCAGTTCCTATCGCTTTCACTGGATGTCAACAGTCTTTAGAAATTGGTTGAGGTTATTCCTTTGTGTAATAAAATGTACTGTTAGATAGAAGCGCGTGACCAGAAAGCTAGCTACAGTTTGTTTTCGTCCTGTATTGAACACAGATCATCCGTCTTCAATTTGATCGATTATTTACGTTAAAAAATACCTAACGTTGTATTACGAAAGTAGTTTGAAATGTTTTGGCAAAGTTTACAGGTAACTTTGGAGATATTTTGTAGTCACGTTGCTTAAGTTGGAACCAGTGATTTTCTGTCAAATGCGCCAAATAAATGGACATTTTGGATATATATCGACGGAATGAATCGAACAAAAGGACCATTTGTGATGTTTATGGGACATATTGGAGTGCCAACAAAATAAGCTTGTCAAAGGTAAGGCATGAATTATATTTTTATTTCTGCGTTTTTGGTTTCTCTCTTTGTTTACGGAGGTGCTATCCTTAGATAATAGCATCGTTTGCTTTCGCCGAAAAGCCTTTTTGAAATCTGACATGTTGGTTGGATTCACAACATTTGTAGCTTCAATTTGTTATCTTGCATGTGTGATTTAATGAAAGTTAGATTTTTATAGAAACTTATTTGAATTTGGCTTTTGGCCAGGTGGGATGCTACCGTCCCACATATCCCAGAGAGGTTAACAAGAAATTTGTAGAGTGGTTGAAAAACACGTTTTAATGACTCCAACCTAAGTGTATGTATATTTTCGGCTTCAAATGTATAAGTGTCTAATATTGGCTGAACTCTTAAATTATTGTTAATATAACTTTACTCTCCAATTTACAATAGCTATTACTGCGAAAAAATGTCATGCTATTGTTTGAGGAGAGCTCCTAACAACAAAACACTTTTTTTTAACACGATAGGTTTGGTAAATTCACCTCTGAAGGTGAAATGTGTACTTACATTCTGATATTTTGCTCCGATTTATCCGCCAAAGGGTCCCAGAGATAACATTAAGTGTCGATCGATTTTGTATTTCCACTTAGTTAATTTGCAAAGAAAGGAATCTGTGAAAATCTCAAACTAAACGTTGTTTCAACAAGTCAATTCACATTCGTATGTATTCCTCAGAGATCCTAGAACGTAACAAGCCTTCACGATATCATTAGGGGTGTAGTATATCCTATAGGACACCATATTTGGTCAGAGAGCGACGCCTTCATGGCACGCCGATGAATCGGGCGAACGACTCTGACTTTGTCAAATAAGCACCAATCGGGGTCAAACAAAGATAGTTAGATAGCCAATGAGCTGGGCTTTATGTGAGTCTTCAGAAACCCTGTGTCTGTCGCAAAATGTAGTTGCAAACCTTTCGCAACAGCATGCCTTTTGCTTTTGGACAACAATTATAAGAATATTCAGAGTTATGACATTATGAAAACTTGTTGTTTTGCAAAAGTTGAACTTATAATATGGCTACTAATACTGGAAAAGCTAAATCAAAGTTTAAGTATACAGATTTGACAATATTCTTGCAGAAAAATGTAATATGAATGCAACTGTCTCCTTCACGATTTGCCCATATGTACCTAGGTGACTTCATGCTAAATGTCATGGAGAACGCTCATACTTCAAGTATCCGTCTGAAACTTTACACATACACTGCTGCCATCTTGTGGACACCATCGGAATTACAACCAGAGTGATGGCTACAACTGGGACTTTTCTCTTGTATTTCAAAGACGGTGGTTGAAAAAAAATTGTTGTTTTATTATTTGTATTTTCTTCTTTCAGATCTAATGTGTTATATTCTCCTACATTCAATTCACATTTGCACAAACTTCAAAGTGTTTCCTACTGAGAATATGCATATCCTTGCTTCAGGGCCTGAGCTACAGGCAGTTAGATTTGGTATGTAATTTTAGGCGTAAATTGAAAAAAAAGGTGGCTATCCCTAATTTAAAAAACAGTCAAACACCTGAGTCTGACATCTCTTTTATGACACGTTCAGGCTCAGAATTCAGAATTCAGCGCAAGGGCAGCACTCCATACTCCGGATTCAAAATGTCAATATGAAACATAAACCAACCTTTACTAATAAGCAACTTTTTACAGACTAGAATGAACTAGCTTGTTAGGAAAACCACACAGATAGCCAAGTCAGCTAGCCAATGGTTTTCCCAATGCAGTGCTGGAGTAGAATATTACTCCCACTATCTTTTTAAGGATCATTTGACCATCAAACAATGTTGGAGTGGGTTTCCTTTCACACACATAGCCCAGTAATAAACACTTGGCCTTTGTCTCACATACGCTCGGCTAGAAAGATGACCTCAGCTTCAAAACAATAAAGGCCCTGTAATGCACTCTCCAGAGGCTTGTTGCACTAACTTTGTTTCACTTCAATACAATTTCTGAGAAAAAAAAGGAAATTCGTTGGACCTTATCAACTCCTTCTGCTCTATCACAAAGTATGTCAAAACTGACATTGGGGCATACCAGCCGGAGAGGCTACAACAAACTGGGACTATAATATGAGTGTAATGAGTTTCAGTGTGTGTGTGTGTGTGTGTGTGTTTGTGTGTGTGTGTGTGTGTGTGTGTGTGTGTGTGTGTGTGTGTGTGTGTGTGTGTGTGTGTGTGTGTGTGTGTGTGTGTGTGTGTGTAAGAGCGAGATGGGGGAGATTGAGAGAGAGATCAACATAGAGAGAGGGAGAGTGTGACTGTGCATTTGGTGTGTGGTGGTATAGTGGTATTGGGGGGTGAAGCAGGGGGGCAACCTGAACAGCTAAGAGGATCAAATATCTAAGCAAAACAAAGGCTGTGTCACAGGGGCGTTCAAGTCACAAGCTCTGTCACTCCTACAACAACAGACCCCTCCCCAAACGTCTAGTCCCGTTGCCCCGACAGCGCCGGTCACAAAGAGACCCCAGATATTACAGAGAACAAAACAGCGGACAGATGTAGGTATTGTTATGCAGAGTATCTTCCTCTTCCCCCAGGGCTGACCGTTTCCACTAAACGTCAACAGTGAACAACTCTGATCTCTGCAATCCTTACCACTAAAAAGAACAACAACATATCTAGTGTTTCCTTTTTGACTTGGGCCTGTTTAGCAGTCTACGCTCTAGGTCAAGCTGACCAACTTTCTATTTCTAAATGCTGCTTTTTGTCTTGGCCTTACTATAGGCTGATGGGAGTCTCGACTAGGACAATACGGCTCCCACCCTCTCTCTTCGTGGTCATCTCATAGGATCTGACCCGTGCCTGAAGTGGTGTAAGGTGAAGCTGTGTATTATTACAGCTGGGAGCCCAGCGAGACTCAGTGATAGGATGAGCCCTGATTGATTAAGAGCAGATGGGCGTCGTCCACCATCCACACGTGGCAAACAACAGATATAGAAAGGCTGTGTCTACATTCCCGGAGTAACACTCACATTGGATGGTTTGATTCGACGGCGCTCCTCTATAGTAGTCAGAGCTGGACAAACATTGTCTTCCTTATCCTCTTACTCCCTAAGACCTTTGATCCATCTTTAACAATGAGGGAATATTACTTACAGTCAATCTTGGGATCAAATTATTTTTTTTTAAAGCGTACAAATATTGTCCAAGCAAAAGGTTTGCTTTAAACCTGAGGCCCCGTATGAGGTCTTACCGTAGATAGGTTCAACCTGCTAGGTTTCAACCTGACCTGACTGTTTGTAAGTAAAGCGCTCTTAAATTAGACATGACTCTATCTAATTGTTGAATGTCATGTGGTCCAAACCACAGCGTAAATCCTACCCCAGTCTAGACAGAATTCTTGACAGTCCTACACTAATGTCTGCTGCAGTCAGAAGGGGTAAATGCAGAATGGCAAGGTAATTTGACATAAGGCACTTCTCCCAGCGAGCAATATAATGTGGCAGCAGAAGCAGCTTTTTAAAGAAATCAATTAAGTTTTAAAACGGTGTTCCTGGCTGGCCAGGGTGAGGAGGGTTATTATTCTGGAGGATTGAAGGGGGTGGGAGGGGGCTGGTGGGTGGTTGGGTGGATTCTCTGGAGGCAGAGCAGACCTCTGTCTTTCAGTGGCAGTGGTCTCCCAGCCCTCACCCTTCTCCTCACACAGCACCAAGGTTTATTTCCTGCTCACACTGTGGCCTTAAACTGCTACCTTCTCGTTATAAATCTTCTCAGGTTTCACCTCCAAGTGTCTGTGCTCCTGATCTCTGACTGGGGTTCTTAGCAGCTATGTATGACTCCGCGCCTGGAGGGCACTGATGAACGGAAGCCTTCTGCCCTTGCTCTGTCATACCCTGTTTAAGATGAGCTATCACTTTTCAAAGGGCTGTTGCGATTGGTTCAGAGGGGGGCTTTGTGATTGGGGTGCAGGGGTAGAGGGGGAAACAGGGAAAATCTGGACTTCTGGCTTCTGACTCTGGGGAGGGTAAATGAGATAAAGTGGATTCATAACAGTTGGGTTCTGTTGGACTTTTTTTTTATAAAACCCTCCGTCTTCGCTACATATGAGGTTAAACTGACTACTGTTGGATTTCAATTGGTTAGCTCACCAGGAAAAAGGGCTTGGTTCTTACAAACACCTTAGCAAGCAATCACGTGGTCTTAAAGTTTTCCCTGTTTGATGTACTCATAAACAGCAGTCTTTTTTTCAAAGAGAGTCTACTGCTTCAGTGAGCGTAGACAAGGTGTGTTGTACTTCTTGAGCCTCTCACCCCTTTTCTGCCCCCCCCCCCTCCCAGTGCTTGCTAAGCTACATGGATACACATCAACCAAAAGGGGACCAGGCTAAACACATAACTCTTATTTATGACGTTCAATTCAGACTCAGCAATTCCGCAATTCATTTTCATGATCAATTACAAAACCTGAAGGCATCTGTAATGCATTTTGTATGACAGCACACACACACACACTTACACACACCTACACTGACGAGCTGTTCATAGTGTTTGCCTAGTGCTCCTGCAGGAATACATTCAACTGGCTAATTTTCTTTTATGACATTTGTTTTGTGTTTTCTCCAGAGAGCTTGAGAGACACCTAGATGTTTGGTAATTACTGCAGGATTTCTGTTTGCTTGAGACTGGTGAGTTTTGGGAGACACCTACATGTTTGGTAATTACTGCAGGATTTATGTTTGCTTGAGACTGGTGAGTTTTGAGAGACTGCTCAGGAAGTAGTCCAACTATTTTGGAATGAGAACAAGGTGAAAGCAAGTAAAGGAAGACAACGTGTAAGAGAGCCAGGTACCAAATTCCTAAGACTTGACCTTCTACATTAAGAACGTACTTGTAATGTAAATATATATATTGGCTAATGTCAGCATTATTCAGTGCTTTATTTGAGATATTCAAATAAGCAAAACTCCCCTGCTTATGTGTTTCTCAACATTACTTCTCATAACATGTTAGATTTTTATGAATCATTACTTGGTTGTCTAGGGAATACTCTGCAGTCAGAAAAGCAGGTCTGAACAGCTTCTTTCTCATGGACAGGAAAATTCATTTCAATATATTTATCTCCATGAATACATTTTTGTCGTGGAAAAATAATACAAAATCACAGAAGTGTGTTGGGGGATGAATAACCCAGATGCATGATGGTAGTTGGAAGCGCCACAAAACATTAGAAAGGGAAATTGCACTCAGCAGGAAGAGAAATCGTTGTGTTACCCCAGGTGAAAAATATTGTTGCTTTGCTTAAAAGTGCATGCAAGGCAAAGGCAAGCTACATTATTAGAATGTTTAAATATTAATTATTCTGCTGGGTAGTAAAGATGATCGAGTCACAGTGTCAACTACTTTATTTTCCTTCCAGAAGCCAGAGGAACTCTTTTCTGTGAAACGTGATCCTGTGTTGTTTCACCATCTTGGCAAACAAACAAATGTTTTTAAGGTTTTGCGGTTTTACTGTTTTTACAGATTTCGAGTTCTTCTAGGACTAATGGTGCTTGCTTTTAATTTCCTCGTTTTTATATATCTATAAATGTCTCAATGCTTTTAGCAGGACTACTGCATAATGTATATGGGAGAATGTGTGCAATCTTATATTTGGTACAACGGCTTTAGTACGTCTTTCAGGTGTTTCGGACAAACGACTCGACACGGAATCCGACATCTTAATTTAAAAGAATTTGGAAGGCAAATTAGAATTGATCTCAGTTGTCAATACTTACAGGTACCAGTCAATACCTAAGTCAGATACATTCATATCCCCTTACAACCTAGTTACGAAATGACTTTAGAGGAATTCATATGAATAGTGTCACTCCTTTTTTCCTTTTCTAAGGATGCTGGTTCAAATGGCTTTCTGCTATCTTTTGTCCGAAAGGCAATACAAATAGACTCAGATACATAGGGTTTGCCCAACAAAGTCCTGTATTATTTCTGAGGATCTTTTCTAGCTCTCAGGTAAATCAGAGAAAGCTGCTAGTTTCCCCACTGTATGTCAGAGAGAGATCCAAAGCCGCTGGCTTAAAGATAGGTATTAAGACTGTAAGATCTAAAAACACTTTGGGAGCCTTCAGAGTGAAATGGATAAAGATGCAGAGGGCTGAGGGCAGAGACTTGAGGGAGAAAAAGAGAGAGAGGGGGACTAGAGAGAGAGAGAGAGAGAGAGAGAGAGAGGTGGGGGGAGTGGTGGAGGGGAGCTAGAGAAAGAAGAGGCCCCGGCTTCAGCTCTCTGAGACTCCCCGCTCCTTGCTGTCACTCATGGCTGCCCTGCCAGTATTCCCCACCTGAGACGGATTGCGATGCATGTTCGAGTCACTCATGCACAAGAAGCAATACACAAGTTTGGTGTAAAGCCACTTTAAAAGCTCATCAGGCGCATACTTTGCTTGTAGGAAATACCTTATTCATGACGGAGGGAGCCGTAGCCTAGGTAATTACTTGAATCAAGGTGGCCTCGGAAATGTTTAAATCTACAAGGACGTGCAGGAGCATGAATAATGCAAAATAATTTGCATCTAAATTTTTTAAGTGTGCTTTATTCAAAAACTAAAATGCGGCTTTGATTAAAGTTTGATGAGTGGAAGCTGAGAGCTCTGTGCATGCTGGGAAAAGCTCCTTATTTGTAGAAATGATTTAGAATGGTGATAAAGGGGCAGGGAGAGGAGAGCAAGAAATGGGGGAGAGAATAAGGCCAGAAGAAGAAACTGCCAATAAATAATCATTAAGGTAGAAGAGCATTAGTGCGTCAGCGAGGGTGTATTGTATAGAGAGAGGGATATTGTAATACGCTGCCTTGTAAAGAACAGTTCTTCAGACAAGATGTTTCTAACCACATACAGTACACACAACCACACAAAGGAGAATACAGCATATAGCTGTGTAATGCTCTTCCACACAATCATTCATTTTTCTTAAAGATGGCATTGTGAGATATATTTGTTTTCTATGTGGATGCACGTCATGTTCAAATATCTAGGGGTGTATATGTTCTCAGAAATTATGTTTCTTAAAAACAAAACAAAAATCATGCACACTTTCATTGCATGAAATGAAGTTCACAAAAGTGGACAGTTTACCTTCTGTTTGTTTCACAAAGTACAGTTACAACATAAACCATTTTCACAGTGCTTACCTGCTTCTTGACGAACGCACCCCACAGCAAATTGGACAGCACAGAGAAAAAAAGAAGAAAAAAAACATTGATTAATTTAGTGTCATAAGTCATGTTAATTGAGACAAAAATACGGAACTCTTTCCTTTAGAAATAAGGGAAAAAATTACGCTACACCACATTGTACTGACTATTGTGCTACAGAAAGGCACACGACAAGAGACAGTCATTGTAGGTTATGTAGTAAGGTCATGATAGGCGATGATACCATACAGGTCTAAACAGACATTGTACATTTAGCTAATTCTTGACAATGACCTCTTAGCTTTGTCAAATGAGAAAGTGAGAGTAATTGCTGATATTATTCCTTAATAGTAAGTGTGAGTTTTTGTTGTTGTTGTTGTCATAGACACTATTTGATGTAATATAGTCATCTGTTGTCCTATAGATTGATTTAATGGGTAAATGCAGACAATACCATCTCTTCATAACTCCCTCTGGTCCACAGCACATATATATACTGTCAGTAACATGTTAATTACTGCTATCTGGTACTCCTGTTTAATTTGCATTTAACCTTAACCTAGTCCCTGTTTACAGCCTAGTGTTCACATTTCACAGTCTCTCATTTCTTCCAAATGTCCTCAATCTGGCTTGGCAGTCACTATTGGATATACTGAGACAGAAAAGGAGATCAAGGACTTATTTCTGATCTTAGGTCCCAGTGTGATTCTTACACTAAATATCATCTGAAAAGAAACAGCCTAAACCCGAGGCAATATTCTCCCCTCTGTCCATCCACAGGCCCACCCAACCAACACACACACACACAAATCAGCACACAACACACACACACACACACACACACACACACACACACACAAATCAGCACCCCCCTTTTGTTAAACAAACCATATATCACCAACTTTTTTTCCCTTCCTGCTTGCATTGCGTTGGCCAGCCGGACTAAAGAAGGGGGACTATTTTTAACGTGGGCAGTCTAGAAACAAAGGCCTCTCCTGAGGCAGACCCCCTGCCTAGTGGGTCACCTAGGTCTCTGCGACACTGCTTCTTTTCCCACGCTAACCCCAGGGCTCATTTGCATCGCGCTGGCTGTTGGGGCGATTATGTTCAGGTGAGCTGGTTTGTATAGGGCCGGGACCATAAGATATGACAGGCAGAGGGGCTTGGGGGGGCTGGAGGCCTGCCGCCTACCCCTGATCCTGTCCTTAATTGCGACTGACTGGCACCAGACACAATCACCCTCTTGATTCAGCAAATTGTCCTCAGAGTAGCTTGTGGTGACCCCGACCTGCGCAAATCATCTCACAGCAGCTGGCGAGGTAAACAAGGAGCAATCTCACTTCCCCAAGGACAAAAGAGAGGGCTTATATGTTATATATTTTTAAAATATTCGATCAGTTACAGGTCCTCCTTTAAGTAAGGACAGTTCTTGAGAAAGCACCAAAAGATCACAGCTCAGTGAATCCAACTGTACTGTATTTGCAATATTGCAATATAGTGACGCCGATGCCTATACAAATATACAAATGTCCTCATTAGTTGAAAGCCAAACCCAATCTAATGCAACTACATTTGAGATGTTACATACTAGATATGACAAGGGGAAAGGTCCTAAAGTAGCCAGTGTGTGTGTGTATAGTGTACGTTTATTTCTCAAATATAATTGTCAGCATCTGGGCCTGTCCCTCCCAGTCTCTCAGAGTGCCAACAACGTCAGACAGGACAGGGTTCTGTGTTCGCAGAGGAGTGTAATTATCATGTTTCCGAAAGGGAGGATGGAGGATGTAATCTCAGTCCTCTGATTAAAGGGGAAAGAACAGAAGTGAGCAAGTGAAGGCTCCCTTACAAGTGTGTTTACAGGGAGACAAACCTTTCCACAACCACAACACTTCCACTGACCACTGACCCAGGAGATTACGCTCACCAAGACGGAAGGTCAGTTAGTATTTAACCAGAGGTGGAAGTTGGACTCACACTGTGAATAAATATGGCATCCAACTGATAATAGGTTACAAATACAAGGTACTACAATGGGGCACTTCAATGGGATCCTTTGAAATATGCTGCTGGGGTATCTTTTGTATTGGCAATGCTAAATCTATGATACCCGTAGTAGTTACCTTGTATTATCAGGAGAACATGGAATGTAAAAGGGAGTGCAGCTTTGCTTCCAACGAGATGGGGAGAGGAGTAAAGAAAAAACTGGACATTTGCCCCTGCAAGGTTTTCAATCTGTCAGTGTGTCAAGCTATCTTCGTTTCCCTCTCCTCCCAGAGAACTGACCATTTGAACCTCGCCCAGAGGAACCGCTGCAACACATTTCGGATGCAACATCTCCTGTGACAGAATTCGTTTTTATTTTATTTTTTAGACACCCTTTATTCACTCAGTCCAAGAAAAATAAATCAGCGTGAAGAATCGAGCACACTGCACTTGTCCCCAGAACATCGGCCTATCAGTCATGCCGTTTTATCAACGGTAGATTTGGAATTAAGTTGAATTTCAAGACGTTATACCATCCCTACCCACTTTCGAACAACTGGTATTCTCAACCCCCCACAAGTATATCATTTTCTAGCGTTTTGTCAGTTTCGTGTCCTTTTCCATAGATTAACCTGCGATTGTGATCTGTTTTCACTCTCCCAGAGACGTTGGCATTGTGGGGAATGTGATGTTTATCTCTGGAAGACGTGCTAACACAGAGCACGACCAACAATGAGATGGGAAATACAAAAAAAGCCAAAGTGTAAGAAATGACAGATAACATCCCATGAGCTGTTGGGGGACGTTCCTCTACCTCACTTTCTTTCTTTTTTTGTGAACAGCTTTTCTTGTTTCACTTTGCTTCAGCTTCTATGGTGACACGTATGCAGCCTCTCTGGCTGGATGAAAAGAGAAAACAACAACAAAAGCAGCCATTTAACCCGTGTGCATTACCATGGCTACATCACATGATAACTCTACAGACAGAAGGTTGACTGGATGAAAGCTGAAACCTCAGAGCCAAATCATCCATTTTAGTAGCATGGATGATCAAATAGCACTAATAAAGATCTGTAATGATGAAACCGAAGAGAACGTTTCTTGGAGGCCTCATTTGGTAAATAAATGAGCTGAAAGAACTGTGGCAAAAGTAAAAAATTGTCTTTCAAGCTCTTCTAAACACGCCTGGGCTGAGTTACGCATCACCGAGGCTATAATCTTCACTCAATCTCAGAAAATTACCCCCATCCTCCTTCTTCCTCCTCCTTCCACCCAAAAAAACCTTATCAGCAGATACTCCCCTTCACTTTATTCCATTTATGAATTACAAGAAAGATGCTATTATATATTATTAATTTTGGTGCTGTTCTTTGGCTCTGGCTTCGTTCGGCGGCTGAGCTGCGGATGTCGGAGCGGTGTAATTATGTTCTAGCCGGGCAGCCATCCGTTTCCTTTCAAAAATTTACAGGATTCTTAATCACGTTGCTCATTTGGGTGCACAGTAGCGAGGATGGCGCAACACAAACAGGGCACGTCTGTTTACACAGAAACACCTGCTTAGCATTGATAGCAGATGTCAGCCAGTGAACAGAACAAAAAAGGAGGAAAATGGAATTAAAAAGGCAAGCATCACCAACTTCTTATTATTTACTTTACTGCGAAAATGAACTACTATAATGGTGGATAGAGAGAGAGGAGAGAGAGGAGGGAGCGCATTACAAACGCCAAGAAAACCAGGGCTCATAATTATGCCTATTTTTAATTTTTTTTTCTCTCTAGTTTATTTTCTATATTTTTCCTCTGGTTTTCTCCCACCTGCATGGAATGAGAGGAGTTAAGCCAGCATCCTAGACATGATGAGATTTTGGAGCCCGCTTTTCTCCACTCATTTCCGGTTAAGAAAACATCTATGGCCTTATATTTCTCTCCGTTTGCATCAGTCTTTACTGCATTATTCATTTGCATTTTAGCGGGTTTGGGTAATTACATCTCTCCTAGCTGGGATGCTGTTTGTTCATTTGTATTTAAATAAAATGTGAATATTTTTGTGATGAAAATGCAGAATGCTGTTAATCGACTTTCCTCACCTTATAAATGGATGACTATGGGCAAACAAGCTTTGAAAATACTTTATTGTGCTTGCCAGTCTCACTAAATGGCTTCTTCTTAAGAACAATAGTCACAAGTCAACAACTGCGTTGACAAACATATTTCACTGGATGAATGTGCTCGGCAATGGATATTGGATCCCATGGTGACCTGGCTTCCCCCCAACCTATAGTAAAATATCAACAACAAAATGGCCACTGAGGACCTTTGTGACACACTGAGAGACACAGACACAAAGATACAAATAGCGGAGACACTGTGCCTTTAAAGCCCATCTGGCCTGGAGACGTAATAAAATTGACGTATTGATTCCTTTGAATTTACGAATGCCTGTTTCATAAACTCCATTTCCAAAGCCTAGCCCTCTTTAGAGCGCTGTCATTTCCCCCCCCCCAAATGGATCAATTATGTGCCCACGTAATCCCGTTACCTGTGAAATCCACGCATACTTCTCCCATTTGCGGCGGTTCCCAGGCGGACAGACTCACATTAAGCGCACATAAACAAACTAGAGGTTTTCCCTGATATTTAGGGATTGTTTTCTCACTGTATATTATTCACTGAAGAACAGTTACTCCCTCGGGGTTTAGGAGAATAGGAGAAAGAAGCTCTCTCCTTTTTCTCTTTACATATGAGTAAAGGAGGCATACCCACCTTAACACATCCTATTCAACATCCCCTCCTCGCTTACCCTGCCTTGCTGCCCGCCACGAAAAAAACTGAACACAATAATAATGTCTCATCTTTATCTGCTCACAACAAGTAAGTAATAATCTATTTCACAGCAAATAATACATCCAATAAACTGATCGTTTTTTTTCTCTCTCAATCACACTGTACAATTCCAATATGTGCCACTATGCCCTCTAAACATTTAACATCTACCTTTTCATCACCTTGTTTTGAGCATTGTTTGAAAAATGACGACACTGTATTCCTTTGCGTCCATTTTACAGACGCCTTACACGAGGTGTCCCAGAGTGAAGTGATAGCTTATACGGTATCTCCAGAACTGCAACATGTTTATGGGGATTCCGCCTTCTCTGTGTCACATTGAAAACAAAAGGTGGGAAACATCCGAGGTTGTAAAACGTTGGACCTACATTACCCGGTGTGTAGACGTAAATGTAATGTACTGTAGCAAGGCAAGGTAGCTAGGCATAATAGGATAGGCTAGGCCCACTCCCTCCCACCCTATTTCCAGCCACTACAAATCTGTTTTGCTATCTTATATTCTTGAAGTTAAAAAAATCTGTCCTGGATCTTATTTGCCACACTCCAGCGGGCAACAAGCGGCTCAGTTACACCACACTTGCACTGAACAATCTGTCTGGTGAGGGTTCACAAAACTATGAAATACCTTGTCAGATACTGCCTGACCTGTTCAGCAGAGTGACTCTGAAAATAATCAAATCAAATATTAATGAAGGGATATTCTGTGAAGAAGAGAGGTGAGGAGGGAGAGGAGGGAGGCGGTGCAGCATATATGAAAGGAAGCACTTTCTGCCTTTCTACTCGGAAGCCCACTGCTCTCTCCTCACAATCAGCCGTGCACACCCCCAGCCATTGTGTGCAAGGGGCTTTAAAGATAAATGGCTGCATGTTAACCACATTTGACATGCTGTACAGTAGCAGCCACCTTGGGTCTCAGGATGCAGCCAAACAAAAAAATACAACAAACAATCCCAGCAAGGATGTCAAACATGAGGAAAAGCACAACAATTTGTCACATATCTGTAAAAGTTGTGGCTCGCTCGCTGAGTGCACCGGAGGTTGGAGAAAGAAGGGAGGTGTGTGTGTGTGTGTGTGTGTGTGTGTGTGTGTGTGTGTGTGTGTGTGTGTGTGTGTGTGTGTGTGTTGTGAGGCCTAGAGATTGATGTGCTGGGGATCTAAAGGCACATACTTGAGTAAATGTTGCCACTATCCCAGACTGACAGACTTGGGTCATATCACAAAACCTCTTTGATAAAACGCCACCATCAAAAAGTGATATTGTGGGGAACGTCATGTAACATCGTATATCCCTCTCGTGCCACTGCTGACGTCACACAAGGCCAGTCAAGTGATTAATGAAGTTAATTAACAGACAACATATTCAGAAGTACAGGCCATCGGTAGCTAGCCTGTAGTCTGCTCCTTCTATGGATTTATCTGGAAAATCGGACTGAGGTCGTAACTGAGGCCAAGAACCTGACCATAGAGTTATGAAACCAATCCGAGTGGTTCTGGAACCTGACCATAGAGTTCTGAAACCAATCCCGAGTGGTTCTGGAACCTGACCATAGAGTTCTGAAACCAATCCCGAGTGGTTCTGGAACCTGGCCATAGAGTTCTGAAACCAATCCCGAGTGGTTCTGGAACCTGACCATAGAGTTCTGAAACCAATCCCGAGTGGTTCTGGAACCTGACCATAGAGTTCCATCCCGACATGCAGTGCTGCTAAGAAACTGTTGGATGGAACCGGGCAATGGAGAGAACCCATTGTTTTTAAAACTGGACAAGTCTTCCGTTATCCTAATGACAAACATTACCTTATTCCTTCCCTGCTTTTCTGATGGATTTATCTGGGAAATACACAGAAAAGACCTTTCAAATGCCACATGTTCCTGTCTCTGGTGTTTATTTTATCAGTAGCAGCTGAGAGGAATTGCTAAAGTGATGCTAACGAAGACTGAATTGCAAATAGGTTCAATGTTTTGCAAACAGTTTCACCTGCATGCTGGGAACAGGGAAGAGGAGGAGGATGGCAACCTCGGTTTGCACAGTCTTCGCAGTGCTGCTCCTTTTATAAATTACCTCATCAGTGACTGAAATTAACACCGATTCTTGCAGGCAATTTCTCAATTTCCAATGCTAATTACGTTTTTCTCTTTACTTTTAAATTCTGTACCACCTGTTTAGGGGGGAAGACATCTTAGGCAACGCAGCCGCATTTAATCACAATTTTAATTAACCACGGTGTAGATGTAAAAAAGAAGCAATTATAATGCAGATGAATGATGATTTTCCCGCATTCAATTGTTTTGTTTCTTCGTTGTGTTGATTGCATAAACACAGGCGGCGAACAATTTTTATCTACTGTAATTTTGTAATTGTTTTGCAACCCAAAAATTATTTGGACAGACAGACTGAGTTCATCTGTTTACAGATTGTTTAATTTTCTTTAACCCTGTAATTGCTGCCAATACGTGTTTGGGCTAAAACGTCATTTTGACAAGCAGAAGCTAGGCAGCCCTGCTACTGATGTATTTAGACGGTATCAAGCCCAACACCTACTGTCTGTACACATTGTGGCATCTCTGTACACTCGTCCTCTCAAGAAAAAAAGAAAAAAAGACTCAACTTAACGACATCTTTACCTCCATTGACCTTATCCAACTATTTAACTAAATGAAAGTCACCCCCCCCCCCTCCCCTTTTACAAATGAGCAGACAGTTGCAAATGAAAGCACAGATGGGTACTACAAGAATGGACTCATAATCTTTACAGGCTCATGAAAATATCATTGGGTGTCTTAGAGGACTTTTACAGGCTGTGTTCTCAGGAACTCGCTTTTACATTAACGTCACAAGCACTGCCACAATAAAGACTAAAAGACATCAACATTGCAAATCCTCCTAAAATGGTGTTGTTTCTTTCGCTAAAAGCATTCGTTGGCTAACAAACTCAACTGATATAGAGATGCACCTATATGTGTTTGGCACAGAGGTGAATTAGATTGACCTGAGTCAGACACACACACTGTCATGGCTTGAAATGGTGGAACCAACCGACCCATTAGAGACCAGAGGACTGTTCGCATTACTGTTCGCATTTGATGGGGAGAGGAGATATCTGGCATGGCTGATGGCTTGGGGCCTACAGGCCTTTCACCCTGACCTGGCTAGCGTGGTCTGCTACCGGACGTCTTCTCCCCCTTCCCCTGTCTACCTTCCCCCACCTAGTTGCCTGCCTCCCCCTCCCCTTCACTAATCTCACTGCAAACAGCTTTCAGTTTGAGCAGAGACCATAAAGAGGAGGAGAGAAGGGAGGGGAGGCATAGGAGTCCTGCAGCCACAGGCAGTGCAGTGAAGCTTCTCTATGAAAAAAACTTCAGTATGAAATAGAGGGGTGGGCTCAAGTACAGTATGTGTATGCAACTATAATTCGTTGCTTTTGTATGGGTTTTGAAAACTGGTTTGCGAGAGAGTTCGAGCACAGTGTGTAATTCCAAAAAACAACACTAAAATCCGTAATACTGGTCATGAAAATAACCCATGTATACTATGCAGTAAACACAGAGCTTCTGAGCATACATCAACAATAAAAAATAGAATGTTTATGAGTCTCTGCTCTTCTGACTTTCCAAGAGCACCTCAAGAGATTCACAGCAACACTTGGTATATAATCATATCTTTGGAGAAAAGAGGCAAACCCTTTCTGAATATTAGTGGTGATGGCTAGGAGTAAACAGAGCATAAAATCCTGAGGAACTGTGACAAGGCCCATATGCACGCAGACAATACCAGGCCAGCATCTCCATGCCTTTGTTCCCAGCTTAACAAAACTCTGCCGTCACACCACTTTGACTCAATGCTGCCTGTCGAACGGCCATCAACCCGTCAGGCCCTGGCTGTCACATGCAAAGCTCACAGAGAGAGAGAGAGAGAGAGAGAGAGAGAGAGAGAGAGAAGAGGACTGAGAGACAGAGAGAGGGGAGAGATGGAGAGAGAGGGCAAGAAAGAGAGATTGAAAAAAAAGACGTGAGAAATTCTCATACTTCTCCAAGGCTAGATGGCTGTTAAAGAGGCAAATACATTTTAAGCATGTGTACATGGGCAATATTTTTTTTTTTTTAAAGAGAGAACATACAAGAAACCATGATAGTCACCTAGATCTTTGACTTCCACTTTAATAAGAATATATGTTAAGAGGATTTCAACTCTTGCTCCTTAGGGGATTTTAAACATTTTACAGTCGAATTTTCGTCCTGCTTTGTGATGTCGCAGAGACAGAATTGGAGCAGCGAAGAATCACTAAAAGTTTCATCAAACAAATCCTTATCTCGATTTCTCTAAGGGGTATAGAGGAGAGTAATTCAAGGAGATAACGGTACTGCTCATCTGTGTCCTACTACATCCCATTTCTATGTAACTCAGGCGATTCAAGGTGCTACAATTGCATTTGTTCTCTCTCTTTTTGTGTATGTGTATATGTGTGTGTGTGTGCGCGTGCGCGTGTTTGAACATGCACACGTGTCTGTGCATGCATGTGTGTGAGTGTACAACTTTGTCTGATGCACAGGGTAACTCTGAATGCCTGACGCTCAATATCCACCACTGCACTCACTCACTGAGTGGTTTTTATCCTCAGCAATATCATCCATTGCACTAAACCAATTTTTCCAAGTCACTATTCCAGCCAAGCAACAAATGTTTGTCCTCATATCCATCCCCCTCCCCCAAAACCCAATAAAAGACATCACTAAAGATGGCCATTACCACAGAGATTTGGAAGCAGAGGAGAAAAAGGGAAGGAAAAGGTAGGGGAAAAAGGCCTACTCATCCCTTCATCCGCCTAACTTTGCGCCCATTACCCCTGTGACCTAGCTCGCTCAGGGCCCTTTTCTCTCGCTTCTCTCCTCCACCCTGGCCAAGCCAGGGAGAGATTTGTCTCACCCCTCCCGCCCTGCCACTGTCAGTTCCCTGTCTCTTTCCCCGGTCCCTACCCTGGCTGTCAGGTTCTGGCCTGCCAATTTCAACTTGAAGCTTGACTGAGCTGATTTGATGCAAATACCTCAGGGGAGAATCCTGAAACTGATGAACAGTTATGTCAAGTCGATTTTGCACCGTTGGGAAAAGGTAACCTCTGCGTCGGAGAGGAAGAAAAAAGACACAACAAGGTTAAAGAGAGAGAGAGAGAGTGGCTTTTGGTGCACATGTAATAGCGCCCGGCTCCGCGTCCCTCCCCCCGCCGCCCCGTGTCCCCTTGCTGCCTCTTACCGCTCCTCAGAAATGGTAACTGTCAGTAGAAGTACTAATTGCAGATGTGCCAAGCTGCCATTATAATAAAATCAGAGGCAGTGTGGACATTAAAAATGGCTTCCTCATTTGCGAGACTGCTGAAAAGGTAGGCATAACTGAATATTTCATGACTTTAATTACTAAGGAATATTCCTTTCCGGCAGTATGGAACGAGTGTTGCTGTAACTAATTATGAAAAGTAATAACATTACAGATCCTGTGATTGCCAGTTTACAAGGTAGCCTACTCGGCATGTTGAGATACTATAATATCCCAGACCCATACAATATTAGAATACATACAGGGAAAATCTCTCTCTCTCTCTACCTCTCTGTTTCTCACACTCACACTCTCTCTCCCTCAACCTCACCACCTCTCCACATGTCCCTGCCATTTGAATGAAAACAGACAGAATATTGAGAGACTTTCTCCTCCTACACATTTTCTTAACAAAGCCCTGATGCAACCAGGTACCTGGACCGTGAAGTGCAATTTGATTAATCCTTTAATTCGCAAGACTAAGTACCTGTGTGGCTCTAACCTAACTTCCGCGTTAGCAGCCATATATTTACATTACTTCATCATCCCGACTCCCTTTGATGTCAGCGGCTCAGTTCGATACGACTCTGCCCGTACATTATTCAACTATGCTGCTGCCAATGGCACATCCCAGGAGTAATGTACGACCACTGATATGGCCGTGGAGAGAAGGAAAGTACAAGGTCTGCTTTGATGGGCATGCTAATACTAATACCCCTGAGTAGTAAGAATAACAAAGTGATGGATAATTTATCTCAGGAATGTTGGAACAAGACTTCTGGAGTGATAAGAGTGAATCTTCCTTTGGGTAGGAAAGTAGGGAGTAGCCAGTAATTACTGACGGCTGGGGTCGAGCCTGGACTTACAGAGGGTAAACAGTCAGTGATAGTGCGGGTAGAGGCTACGGTCGTCTAGGCACCGAGTCCGCCCAGGCCTTTTTTTAGCCGCAACTAGTCCCAACCCCAGCCCCAACCCTAACCTTAGCCGTGCACCCCTACCCCATTCCCAGCGATATACCCGAGCCCTCAACCCGAACCCTTTTCTCCTGACCCTGCCTCCAACCTATGGCTCTGGTCCTGTGTGTCAGAAAGGCTGAGGACAGGCCTGTCGGTGTGATTATCCTCCAGCTACCTGAGGAGGTGTTTGTTTGACATTGGTGTTTGACAGCGGCGGGACACAGGCCGTTCAGTGGGGGCTCCATCGTCAGTCAGAACCTATTAACACAAGAATTCACCTCAGAGTTTTTACAAGGCCAGACTGGTTCACACACTATCGTTACACGTGTCCTTACTACCGATGACATTTAAAGGGGGGAGGTGTGCGTTTTTTTTTCTCTCTTCTTGGCTCACTTTTTTTACCAAAGGTTAAATATATGTTTGAATAACAAGGGGAAATGTAATTTCATACAGTTCCCTCTATTGCTGCAACGTTCAGTTAAGAGCTCATTTGATCAAACGATAAGATGAAAGCATTTAAAGTGACAAAAATGTAGCGCTACAAATGACTGAATCTGCACAGCAATCAACTGCAATTGCATAGGAATAACAGTGGTACGGTTACCTTCCATAATATTCAAAATGGACCCCGTTTGTCCTTAATCAAGACAGACACAACCGTCTCCATTTCCAACCGGGCAAAGGTAGGAAAGGAGAAAATCTCTCTAGGTGACTTGGCTTCTACATGATTCAAACAAATGGAAGGAAATGAGCTGGAATGAGGCAACATGTTCTATTAGGTGTTATTAAGGGGAATCGTATAACAGTGGAGAACGCATTGAGTCATGTGTGTGAAAAAGTCCTACATTTCCAAATGTCATGATACCTTAATCTGACAATCTCTTATTGATTGTCCCATGTGTCCATGACCTTGCCAGAAGTGCTCTTCCACCCGACAATCAAACATACATCAAAGCGTGTGTGTGTGTGTGTGTGTGTGTGTGTGTGTGTGTGTGTGTGTGTGTGTGTGTGTGTGTGTGTGTGTGTGTGCGTGCGTGCGTGTGTGTGTGTGTGCGTGCGTGTGTGTGTGCATGCGCGGGCCCGTGTGTGTGTGTGTGTGTGTGTGTGTGTGTGTGTGTGTGCGTGCGTGCGTGTGTGTGTGCGTGCGTGCGTGCGTGTGTGTGTGCATGCGCGGGCCCGTGTGTGTGTGTGCATGCTTGCATTGTGGTCAGACCTGGTGGGGGGAAAAAAACTAAATCTACCAACTTCAGAGGATCAAACAGGAAACTGAGGAACAGCTTTTAGCATTGTTTTTCCCATAAAGGTGACAGCTTTGAACATGCAGATAACGAACGGTGGACCGAGAAACACGGCGCCATTCATACACCACCAACCACATCAAAAGCCATCTGATCGGATAAAGAGCCTTTCATTTTCCAGTGTTGCTACCTTGCTTTTTTAGCTTTTTAGTAGAGCCCCCCACCCCATCCCCAACAGCAGTATGGAGAGCTATACTCTTAGTCATTATCATTAGCACACCAATATTTCTATAGGCCATAATACAGTCATTATTGAACTTGCGGAATACATGCTGTTTAGGCTATGGGGGGGGGTGTGGAGCAGCCACAAATGGCATGCATGTGGGTACTATACTTACTCACTCATGAGCAAAATACAGATGTATATTGTAAGAGGACAATCAGCAGGATGGGAGATTTCCATTGTCATTTCTATTGTATTTCTCTTGTTCTGAAGCACAGACGGCGCATTAGCTAGAACTGCCGAGTTGCTGTGTATTACGCTGACTGTGAGTCACACGCAACACACCATAATGAAATGAGATGAGATTATGCACACAGAACGCGGTGCCTTTAAACTTGCAATTTGTTTAATTAAGAAAAGCGAAAAAATGTGAGTTCACACCTGCTATGCAACCTGTCGCGAGTCATATCCTGTGTACCTTGCAAATAGGAGAGTTGACACGTGGAACATTTTGAAAATCACACGCGAGCCATTGTAAACAACTAGATGTGTGCAAACAGCGGGATGGGGACCGAATGGATGGGCCAAATAAAGACTTCGCATTTTCACTTTGAGAAAATGTCAAATGAGGCATGATATTTTTCCTAAAATGTATTTTTCTCACCCAATGCATAAAACATTGTGGGCTTAAGGATAAGGAAGTACACAGATAAATGAAAAGTCCAAATGCATGCAATTATTTGCCAGTCCACTGAAGTTTCAATTTCAGTGTTTGCCTTGTGTCTGCATCACACACACACACAGGGGGGGGGGGGGGGGGGGGGGGGGGGGGGGGGAGAGCACAGGAATGAACGAAAGAAAGAAGGGAAAGACATTCGACTGAATATTTTTCCAACTTCAGTTGTGTTTGAGTTCACGTCACCTTACAGGGGAGTGGATATGAACTGTCAAGTCACAAGAGGACGGTGACAGAGAAGGGGCTTAGAGGACGAGTCACGGCGGAATGACGCCGCAAACACCTCTAATTCTGTCACTTCTCCTCCATCGTTCAATCTTTCACACCCGCGAGTCGCTAAAGTCCTCTCACACACACACACACACAACCTGAACTACGGACAACACACACACAACCAAATACAGCACCATATGATCCAGCGCAGGACAAAGAATTTGAGGTGGATGAAGTGAACCGGGTCTCAAAACAAGTCAAACTTAAGACTTAAGCCTCATCAAAACATGATCAAATGTCTATTCGCTTTAAGCATAATGAATATTGAGACATTAAATCAACATATTAAGCCCAGGGGGCTTGAGGACAGCCTTCTCATTGGCTAGGATTCATACATTTTTCTTAGTCACTGGTGACGCAAGAAACTCAGCAGTACTACTTTCATTCTGTGGTCCTCAGCAGTGACATATGTAAGCAGCACAGAAGACATTGCCAGCAGAACAGCAACTAGAGCTGAAGCTATTGCAGAGGGAAGGAATTTCAGCTATAATCATGGGTTGGCTATTCTATAAAGCCAAGCGAGTCCCCTATCCAAGATATCCCAGCTTTTCCACACAAAAAAATACGGAGCAGAACATGGAACAGGCTGTTCTGACTCTTTTACTTCAGAAAACATACTTAAGGAGAAGGCATCGGAAGGGAGAGAGGGGAGGTTTTCAACAGAGCTGAGAAAATGGTCCATGCATGAGAAGAGCAGAAACCTGAACTGTCCAAGTAAAGAGTGAGTGTGTGTCCACAAAGAGTTAACCACTTCCCCTGGTATCGAAGCATGGGTTAATATCACGCCTGCCTAGTAAAGATTTATCCCTGCGCCTCTCGGAACAAAAGACTCCTTTTGCAAACAGACTCCTACTTTCCCCCAGTGTCCAAAGGTGTTTGCTGAAGTAAATCTGTCTAAATCCCGGTCAGCTTGGGAAGGGGGGAAGGTGTACTAATAACCCTTTTTTTTCTTAACAAAAAGTTCTGGTTGGAAAATAAAAGAAAGAATACGGAATTCATATCACATGATGCATTTAAAGTTGTAGGCTGAAGCATCCCCCCTTTGAAAGCTTGGCAACGGATTTGCATACATGATTCTTTAGTCTGATTGAGAGAGAGAGAGAGAGAGAGAGAAGAAATAGATCTCACTATACAATAAAGATATCTCGCCAACCAACTTAAGAGAAGAGTGGAGGCATGTGGTTAAACTTTGGTCCAGATTTCTAGGAGGGGCGGGGACCAAATCTAATCTTAAAGTAGAAAGAGTACTGAGCTATAAAGTAAAGAGAAACAAAAATGGCAACTCTGTTTGAACGGGTTTTTATTTTAATCTCATAACACAACGACTAAACTTTTCTCAGTAAACCCAGCACAGTGTATCAACTAGCATTATACTTTGAAAGATCACACTGCAACTACTCCAGAAATAGTCTCTCCTATTGACCTCTGTCACACCTGCTCTTCAGGTGACATACAAAACACACATCCACAAGGAATCCCTACAATATCACGTTAGAATGCCATTTGACAAATAACAGTAGACATAAGCACTGCTTTGCTCTCCAATTCTTATTTCAAAATGGACAAAAAAGAAACACCCCCAAAAAGTAATTGTGTCTAAACACACCTGCGCCGAGCTAGTACAGACCTCTTAAGTTAGAATCTGATCCGTCTCAGACACGTTTTCATTTTTTTTCCTTTAAGTGTGAGAGTGAGTGTCCATGAATAGTACAGGCATGCCATCTCGTAACACTATCTGACCGTCAGGAGGGCCAGGCCTACACCGGTAGAGTAGGAGCTATATTTGGCTAGTAACCAGGGGACGCCCAACAAACAGCCACAAACACCTAAGTTATTTTGCTCACCACCCACCCTTCTGCCATTTTTTTTTGTTTTTTTTGTTGCTATTGCTCTCCTTTCTTGCTTTCCCTTTTTCCCCCCCTTTTCATCTCGGCCTTTCTGATGCTGAATGCAAATGTAGCCTGCTGGCGGTGAAAGGGCTGAATTGTGATTAAGAAGAAGAAGAGCTCCTTTCTTTGTTCTCCCCTCGGGGGATGTTTACTGGGAGAGACACGGCGGATCAGATATGAAAGACATTCAGGTCAGCATTGATGTGAGCGAAAGTGAAATCGTACCTAAGGCATTCCAAAGACCGCGGTGTCAGGGGTTCAGCTAACGGTGCCTCTGCTGTGTGTGTTCTCCCCGTTAGGCGAAAATATCTTCACAAGCCAGAGAGGGAGAAAAAAAATAGAGAACCCAAAACAAAAAAAATAAAATGGGAAAGATTTTTTAATTTTTTCAACAGACAAAATTTGGGGGATAAAGTTGCGTATCGGTGTCCGATTGTATAGATGGTCATGTTCTGTCCGATTCAGAATCATCTGATACTGGCGTGAATCTGGTTCATCACAGCAAACACAACATGTGTTTGTGGCTGAATGTGATGTTAAGGAGATCTATGTAGTTTTGAATGAACTAAAACCTTTACTAAGTCGAAAGTCACCACACTAGGCTTTATTTTTTATTCCGGAAGTTCTGAAATCTAACAGGTAGAGATCCGGTAACACAAAAGTGTTCAGTGGTGTACGTCCGACTACCGTAGTTTGAGCAGAAGGATATATTTAGCTTATGATGACCCCAGTTCGATAAAGAATTATAAACAACAAACTACAGTGATGCGTCAACCAACTGTATCTGCTTGAAAAGGGTGGAAAGGGCAACAAAGGCCTCGCATAACGACATGCCAGAAATCAGGATCAGGATGTTGTTTTTGGAAAAAGTGCACAAAAACACACATCCTCAACATGCTATATCTACCATTACCAGATACCATCAGTCTATGAGTCTTAAGTAAACAATCTAATAATACCTCATCATATGAAATAGCTTTTCTAAAAACCCTGAGTCTGTCTGGACACCTCACGCCTCACCACTGTCACTGCTGCCATGCGAACAGCGCAGGCCCCTGCCGAAAGGAGATCATTTCTTGCTGGCTCGTAATATCTGCAGTAATTATTTCACTTGCTTAAACAAAATAATCCTTCTCTAAACACTGACGCACGACGGCAACACCTCCCTTTCCATTTTTGCCCGAGTGAAAAAGCCATCAGAAAAGGTAACTAGCTTTGGCTGCTTAGACAATTGCACCCTTGTGGGAATGGCAGCATGAATGGTACAGTGGACACCCCAGCACTATTGACGTTATAAACATGTAAATGAAACACATTACGACTGACAATCAATTGTCCGTGAGCGCTAGCGAACCTGCCCTCCTTTTCCCTGTGACAGCAACAAAATAGTGCCTACCTTGGGAAGAGGAGAAATTTGTGAAAGGGGGAAGGGGGGCGGTGGGGGCTTTTTCTCTTCGGCTGGGGAGTAAATGCACCTTAAAAGCAAATGAATAATAGAGATGGACAAAATGTTTAGACTGGAAGGAATCTGCCATTGTTTGGGCTGAAAGCAGGGCTGAGGCTAAAGAATTAGTGAGACTCCTTTATATCTTTAGCGTGAATGCACACAGGCTTTTATAATCACATTCACAGCATTGTATTAAACTATTGGAGCCAGAGAGAGAGAGAGAGACAGAGAGAGAAGCTGGAAAGCTTCTTCTTTTTTTTATACCTTCAATTATGTAATCAATATATTCTGGAGCATGGGAACAGCTATGGAGAGGCTTTCTGTTGATTGAAAAAAAACGTATAGGTCTTTGTGTTGTATTACAGGAAATATCAGATAAACAGACCTTTGGGAAAACTGAATTTCTACGTTTACATTTTTAAACTTCCCCTGAAAAAAAAAGTGGTGCCATTTTATGTACCACCTCATTAAATGGCACACCCAAATACAAGCAACGCCACCTAACACGCACACAACTCCAACATTACTCCAGAGTTGAACGTAAACAAAATAGATGAGCGGGAGATGCCGACCAGTACCACTGTCTGTCATTCCCAGAGCAAATGTCTCTTTACCCATACTGAGAGGGCAATAGAAGTGTGGAAACTGAAAGTGTGCCATTCAAAAGTACTCATTTTTAACAGTATTGATTGACTAATCCAATTAGAAGGGAAAAGGTTTGTGGAGTACTTTGCCAGCTGTACTTATAAACACACAGTGAGGTCGAGCCCCACAGCTGGGTCTGACTTGCAACACCTGGGAAGGCAGGCAGAGAGAAAACTCCAACAAACTACAGGGTTGCCAATATCACCTTGCACCGAACTGTGAGATTGACTTAAACACTCTTTAGCTATGGATACGATAAGTATGTATCGTATCATATGTGGGCCTATAGAATCACACGCCAAAGTTGTGTTATCAACAAACAGCGAAGCCAGATACACCATGCATGGCTAGAAAAGCATTATTACCTACGATAATGGGACCAAATAACCTAATCTGAATAAATGTACCTGGAATTACAGAATCTCCCTCTAAGGTCAGAATACTGGCTACAAAATGTAGCCGTAAATGTGAATCAAAACATTGAAATCCTACTAAAAAAAAAATCTATAACTACAGAGAAATGTCTTCTGGATAACATGACAAACTGTCATGCATAAAATAATGTATTTTTCTACCCATATCGTAAATAAATCATTTACATCATCAATCTATCAATATTCAAAATATTTCAATTGATGGTCTATGTTTTCTGTCTTGCTTACTGCATTCAAGTAACCTCAGTATGTAGGCTATCGTCCTGATAAGGATCCTCATAGATAGCTATATAGTGGTGTTATCTAAACGGCCAGACACACAAGCTCAGCTCCTATGACATCTCTCCATGCATCCAGGGGAGAAAATGAAATCCACTCTGTCTGAATAGCTCAACCACAGCATTCCCAAAGGGAGAGAGCTATTGAAGGCATCTCGTGACGAGAAAATGTAAATAGGGAGGGCAACATCTGTGATCACAATGGCATATTAGAAAAATATGATAGAATCAAGAATGCCGAATTTCTACTTGCTCAGTCGGCCTATAATTTGTGCACACTGCACACCACATCAGCACTGGGGGGGAAGCGACTAAAATACCATGCTAATTATTTTTGCATTGAGAGTGTGTGAGGTTGCTTGCTGCTGTTGCAATGGAGGGAACTTGAAAGGATTTTTCTGTCTGACAAATGCAAATGTCAATCATCAGGTGTGTGTTTGTCAGAAAACACTTACTTGAATGGAGTGTTTGAAAGTAATCCAAACTTTTGTTTACTGGAACAGGTGGGAACTGGTGCTCAGAGGCAAGAAAGGAAGAAAGAACATTCTTATCTCCTAAAAACTACAGTGAAAAGGGGAACTTACTTTCACTCCTATCTTTTGTTATTCAGAACAACAACAAGCTGGAAGCTACGCTTGTAATTGTCAATGACTCTCCTTGTATTGATTGTACGAAAATCAATACACAACATTTAATAAGGAAAAGAGACACATAAAGGGAGACATTTCACAAGTACATGCAAAATTCATACGCATTTGATAAGGCCACTTTGAACAGTAAAACTGAAAATACCAGGTACAAAATAAAATGCAAGGCATTCCCGTGTAAGAAAAGATCTCGGGACCCAGACATGTGGTGATGCTGGATTTACTTGTGCACGGGGTGTATTGTAGTGTACAGTCCACAAAAGGGAAAGGAACAAACGTATATTCCCTACGAAAAGTCATCCACGACATGGTTCAATAACTCCCAACGTGTAACACAGTTCGTTGGGTGAACAAACAGTTGACAATAGAGTGACATACGTATCCTTCACCGCTATTTGCTCCATACAAGCACTTCATATTGCTAATAATATAATAAATGACACGAGACACACCACTGGTCAATATCACCATCTTAGCGCACATGCCATCTTATTTGTTTATAATAAATTAGTCAACTAAGCTATTACAGCGTGTTCACAGCGAATTGTCCCCCCATGTTCTGTTTCATATTCTTGTCAGTTGCCAACGGTGTGGGGACACTAATCATTCCTTACTAAAAAAGGGGACAATGTTTCGAGAGAAAGTAGATGTAACACTGTAACAAATAATTTGGGTACAACGCGAGAACTTAAACATAACAATAACGTTTAGACATATAAAAAAGAGTTACATTAATGAAATAATATACTCATGAGTGTGAGAATCTAAGCAATGTGTAGCATAAGGAACAAACACTTGCTGGAAAAAAAATATGCTCAAACAACTAAATCTACAGGTACGTCAACTACAGAACAGCAAATAAAATCAGTCCTCATCTAACGGGTTTGTCTTGGTGGACAATAAGGCACTTCGCGACTGAACCGTTATATGGGATGGGAAACTTTCTGAAATTCCTCTCACTGCTACTCAGTCTTTTCGCGCAACGATAAACTCTCAACTTATTACAACTTCCGTCTAATCGTCTCTGTAAAAATTACGAAATTAGCAAAGACGTTGTGCTCCTAATTTCACAATGAAGGATAGACAGTCCCGCCTGTGTACACAGTACAATACGGACACATTACGCATTATTTCCCAGTTAGAAGTGTCCCTTCATTTCCTATGAGACGAGAGCAGAACAAAAACACGCATTTGGTAATTCGTAGCCAGCCCCTCTGAACTACAGTCACAGTGACAACATTACAGCTCTAGATCCACAACAAACATATTTTGCAAATGACAGTATGTTATTTTTTATGTATTTTCTTACCGTTTTTCCTTCTTGGGTTGGCTTGTTTTCGCCTCTTACACCTGGGGCCATCCGCCATGATCTCGTGCTTCATTGATAAGAGTGGATCAGATGGCAGCTCGCATGGACTCGACTCCTTGAATCAGCAGCAGCAGCAGCACGCAGGCTCAATATCTAACAACCAAACACAGGCAGCAACAATGTGGGTTCACTGGACTGACTGGGAGAAACCATTTAAATTTCAGGCGCCAAGTAAAAGAGAAAATAATAGAAAACCCAATATACACATTTTATTCTATTTTATACCTATGCTAGAGTACGATAAGGGGTCGATCAATGTATTGTTGATCTGTATAATGCCAGTGGTCGGGGATGATGATAAGTGGAAGTGAACATGACGACGGGGAAGGAGAGGAGGCAGAGAAAGGGGGAGACAGGGACTTGCACCTTCAGTATGAGGCATAATTCACTAAGTCATGGCCGTGCTGGGTTAAGCATGCGTTTTACATTCTGTTAATTCAAATAAGAAAAGTTGTACCATTGATCCTTTTCTTTATTTTGTGCTGTTTTCATTTGATGTTCTGCTTCGATATATATATATATATATATATATATATATATATATATATATATTTTAAATAACTCGAATATCGCAAACAGTAGGCCTACATTGATTTCTCTGGGTTTATGTTTTTTAACCTACATTTTTTAAATTGAGAGTTACCTACATTGATGATGACAGAGGCAATGTTAAAGTTATGAGTTCAGCAATAGGCTTTGTGACAAATGTAAATATCACAGGGTGGAAAGAAGAGCAATTTCACTCAGCTAGGCCCATATCACTTACAACACAAAACAATAAAAATGAAAGATGATAGAAAAAGCTATGTTGTGAAATACGTAGGGCTAAATGCATAACTGTAAATATACTCCACAATTAATTTACGAATATTACTACATTTGTTCGTTTAAGGTTAATTTGAGATAGCATGCATATTTTACGTTTTAGGCCTGTCATGTTGAAAAACGTACATGCATAAATAAGTAAAAACAGACAAAACATGAAAACATTCATGCTTTCAATGGACTAATCGTGCGAAATGAGTGTGTTAAATTCTGCCAATGGATTGTATTACTATGAGGAACGGGAAACGACAGGAAAAACAAATAAACACACAAAAACTAACAAATACCACAAAATGATGTGTCAACAAAAATACAATTATCCAGACAGGAATTGAAACATATTACAGCTATCTGAACAAAATAATGTAAATAACGTTGATATGATAAGCGAATATTTACCATATTGTGAGACAGACAACTTCTACTCTACGAAACCAAAAAATACAGAAAGACACTAACAAGAACGAGTTGGATACAAAAGGGTGCGTGCTTGGCTCGGTGAAAGTGAATCCAAAGCTGAATAAGACCGGGCTTGTTTTTTGTTTTTTTTCTCATGGTTTTTCGGCTCGAAGAGTAGGCTTTTCATCATATTCTATAAAACTGCATATTTTCTGTTGGAACGCACTTGCCAGCCTAGATATTTAAAAGGCACCGCTACCTCATCCACCTGTGCAGGTAGAGAAAGTTTAAAGTGAACGCAATACTACATCACCAAATCCCTTATAAAAGCTCTAAGTCGCAATCTCTAAAATGATAAATGACCTATTTTATAAAGGTTATTAGTCGAGGTAAAGAAATGGACACATACCTGATTTCGTATAGTAGTATATTTTCGGTTGACTTCGGTTGTAGTGATAACACAAGACTGCAGCGGTAAGCAATTGCGGAGAGAAATGTGCAGGGATCCTTGCAACGATAATAAAGCCTTAGAAATAGTGGTTCGGAAGGACCGTTATTCCTGCTAGGGCAGGTTAGGACTGATCTCTTTCAGACACTCCAGGAAACAAACCTGGGGACGGACTGACGTGTTACGCCTCTTCTAATGACATTTTTTTCTTTTTCTTTTCTGTACTACGGAGGAGAGGAGAGAACCAACTCTGGGACACGCGCCACCTGTCTTCACGGGAGGGGATAATTGAGCAGGACCAAACGTGAGCATCTTTTGGTAAACGTGATACGTTTTTTTTTATTTTTTTATCTCCCAGGCTGTTTGATCCGAGTGAAATGAACTGTGAGTGTCGGACTATGACTACCACGTATGAGCAGCCGAAGAAGCAAGAATATTATCCGGAAGAAGAAAAGTTGGAACACTCTCATATTCAACCCACACGACCACAACTGAAAGGGGGAAAAGGGACCGAAATGATAGCGTTGCAAGTTTGACTGACTCTCACACATACCAGGGATGAAAGTATAAGGGTTGCAGAGTGTTAAGGAAGTGAGCATCAGCGGTTTGGGTTGTTCATGTTTTATATTTGTAAACGTTTATTTATTTGCCTCTATGGACGTGCGTTTATTTTGTACTATCGTAATAACCACTATGAGTGGAGCATGTATAACGGCGCATGCCCCATGCACCTACAAGAGCGAAAGAGATGTGTATATTGAGGTGCTTCTCGCACGTGCCAGGCGCAGTCAGGTGCGTACAGGTACTTTATTGGAAGTTTTCCCTGTGTGTTTTAAACAAAGTGTATGTGAACTCATCACTCTGACCAGGATTGAAACACGTCAAGTGTGTACTTTATTCCTTTTGTTCACAGGTGTTATTCAAGGTTATATCGACCAAAATATTTATCTCTATTGCAACTATATGACATGGTTATTACTCCAATTAAGGTTTCTCTATTTGACTTATTCATGTATTTCCTTGTGATGCTGTTGTTTCTATTTCTGTCTGTCTCTCACTATAGATGGAGAGGGAGGCTCCACCTTTTCAACGCTGTGATTGGTTATGTAAATAAAGTATTATATTTTCTGTCCTGTCCTATGCAGTTATCAACTGTATGGATAATTAAATCATCAATCAAGAGGCTCGACTGTTTGATGCCTTTGTCCAAAGCCAATCAAATTCCAGAGAACTCGGAAGCACAGCTCGAGAGGAAAAGGTGCTCAACATCTGGCATTAAATATTCCAAAAGGCGGTCGATATAGACGGCACAGCTGAAAATAGATTGATATTAGAGTATTTTTCAATATTTTTTTTAAATCTGCAATTCATTTTAATGAATTATATATAATTGTATTAATTACAATTATGATTATTATTAAGAATATTATTCTTTTTTAAAAATGTGTAATATTATGATTATTATATTTATTATTACACGTACAGTATTGTGTTTATTTGTAGCCTACTACTATATTTATGTTGTACTGTTGTATTTTCATTAGCTAGGTATGTACAAAATAACTTTGTTGTCATTTATGCAGCTGTTATTGGTCGCAGTCAGGTGATAGATAGTGCGTTACAGACTTGAAGAAGGGGATCCCGCTTTACTGCAGCTGGTAAGTAGGCTACTCCAAACTCAAGTTTTGCAGCTCCACGGAGTAATCTGCTTTGTGTGTTAATGTTATGTACAGCATGTGTGTGAGATTAAGACTGATATAGGCGTGTGATTCGCTTCCGATTTTGACAGCAAATAATAGCCTGCAATTGCATGCCAGATAAAGACGCAAAGTCATTCATTTTAAGTGCGCACTGAATGTATGTCAAGCAAGTGCATGGTCTCTGTCTGACTTGCCAAATCCCTCTGTGCTGCCGCTCAACAACTGGAGCGGTGTCCCTGCTCATTCATTCCCGCGCGCTCTGAGTGACACTGCTCCTTGCTTCCAGCTTGAATATTTTATACAAACATATACAGCGTGAAAGGGGATTACTGACGATGGTTGACCTATAGGGGGACCTTAGCGTTAATGAATCTGTTAATTTAATTGAGAGGAAACACAACACACTCTTGTGGCTCTGGAAAGCAAGTGTCTTTATTTTTACGTGCCATGTTTGCCGGTATGAATTATATCAATACAGCAAATATATGCCCTTTGTCAGTTTTATCATTACTTATGCATTTAGCAAGGAATCAAATATGACCGTTTCATGAAGCAGTAAATACATCTAGGCTATGTCAATTTCAACTAGGTTGACATTTAAATGATCGTGTGGCGCAACAATAAAACTGTATAGCTTATATCCTATGCACCACAGAAGCAGTATAGGCCTATGGTTTATAACATAGTGTTGCAGTACAGAATACACAGTGGAATCAGTAATCATCCTGGTATTTAACCTGGTAGTTATTCAACCAGTCAACTGGTCTACTCACCTGTCAGGTATAAGGATTCTAGCGTTACAATACGGTTAGCAAAATATGTTAAAAATAAATAAAAATTGAAAAATGTAAAAAACGTTTTAAAAAGTAATTACTGACCGTTTAGGGTCCCGAAATCACCCTCATCAGGTGGAACACATTTTGAAAGAAAAAGGGGGGAAGGGGGAGGATGATGAGTGAAGCCCAAGACCTTTTTTTGTCTGCCACACTTTGAATGCAGAGAACAGACGGTGACTCCGTTCAGTTTATAGACTCCACTGCTGAAGCACACTACGGTTCATGATTATATCAGGCGCCAGATGTGACCTCTCACCTGCCATAACAGTATCATAAGCATAACACGTCGTTTCTTTGTATACTAATAAGACCTTTTATCTGACTGTTGCCAAGATAACTTGCCGGGTAAAAGTACAGCAGTTACACAAATCCCAGTCTATTGTATAATTCCAAACCAGCCACAAATTATTATATTTTCCAAAGATATGTAATTGATGTTGTCCTCCCCATACAGTTGCATGGAAACACAGCTATCTTTGGATTCCAACTCCCTGCAGGACTGCTGTTCTGTGCTGGGAAAAGAGCAGCTATCATGATGGAATTGCTCCCCAGAAATGTTACATCTGTGCTAAAACTTAGGAGGAGGAGGAGGAGGAGAATTCACAGGTGGTGGTGGGAAAAGAATCTAATGGAATGGAATCCCCAAACTAAATAAGAGAGCGGGGTGAGAGGAGGAGGAGAACAGGACGGTGTCATTTCCTGTACATGAGAACATACCCCAAAGCTGCTCTACATTTCACTGTTTCAATGTCGCCCCTAAATAAGTTCACAAACCACAAGTACGGTATATGATCCATTACGGTAAGTAAGATTTATGTTGAAGATAATTCAATGTCTTACATAAAGTATGACTACTTTTATGACTACATATATCCTATATACCGCTGACAGCTTCTAACAACGATGGTGAGTATCTAGTATGTCTGAGGCCCTAAGCATACAGTTGACAGCCTTCTAAAGATGTTTGGTATACAATACAATGCATAAGGGCCTAAATGATAATGGTGTGACACAAAGCATCTTCTTCACCAGACCATATCTATGCCTCTAGTTTTGTTTTTAACTCTCCCTCTCTCTCCGTACACTACAGTCGCCACAACAACATTGACTGTAGGTCTCTCTATGGGACCCGTTCTGTGATATTCTGATCCCACTGCTGTAGACAGCCGCAGATATTATGCCATCCACCGTTGCTCGCAGTGTAACAGAGTGAAGAACATGAGAGATTGATGGACAATTGGAGAACAGAGTACGACCGCGTGTGTGTGTGTGTGTGATCTTCGGGGGAAGAAGTCTCAAACACGGGAAATTAAGTTAGTTTACATTCGCTACAGGCCTTACAGGCAAATGAGCACTTGTCCTTTGCTTGTGCTTTTCTCAAAAACACTTCAAATGTTTCTCAGTGTATATGAAAGAAAAGTGAGACAGAGAGAGTGAGAGAGGGGAGAGAGAGAGAGATCGCAAAGTAACAGATTGCTTAGAAGCAAAACACTTACATCAGAAACATATAGATTATTCTTCTGTTAGTTGCTCTTGTTAAAATCAACAGTGTAAGTGCATGGTGACTCGATCTGAGACTGTGAACATACAGCTTACATCAGAAACGTATAGATTTTTCTTCTGTTGGTTGCTCTTGTTAAAATCAACAGAGTAAGTGCATGGTGACTCGATCTGAGACTGCGAATTACAACTTGTTCATTTGAGCTGCACAAATAAGAGACAGATCAGATGTTCTGCTTTACTTTGAATCTTTCCTGTGGAAAGAGGTCAGGTCCCCAGTGGCCAGAAAAGTAACAGATTGGTGGAGGGAGGCTGTGAGGGACTCAGAAAACCAGTATTTCTGTTTTAATATTTGGATATTCCCTCTTTGCGAAGTATTTATACCCAGAAGTGTGCTTTAAAAAAAAAGGTAAGCTGCTCAAGGAAAACAGGAAAACGTATTTCACTCTTGACTCGAAAGATGACTTGTCGCTCCCTGGAATGAATAAATGACGGTGGTGATGATGCATTATTAATCAAACATTTGAATAACTGTTGTATCTCTAATCTCTTCCCTACATTTGCATATCAGCCTTTTAATGTCTGCTTCCATATATGATGCTTGCTACTTCGTCTTAGGACATAGAAATATGATTAATATAACTAACTTATTTCCTCAAACCAAACCATGTCTACTCTCTCTCTCTCTCTCTCTCTCTCTCTCTCTCTCTCTCTCTCTCTCTCTCTCTCTCTCTCTCTCTCTCTCTCTTTCTCTCTCAATCCAATTAAATTCAATTATATTTGCTTCATTGGCATGAGGTAACAATGTACATATTGCCAAAGCTGACTTTGGATATTTACAATATAAAAATAATAATACTCAAAATTGTCAACGGGACAACAGTAACAACAATTAACTAAAGGTCAAAATACATTGAACAATAACAATAAGCATAGAGGACATGTGCAGGTTGGTTCGTCTGTCAGACACTGTCCCTATGGCAGGCAGCAATGTAGTGTGCTGCCAACCCATAGCTCTCTGCGTCCTCATCCAACAGGATGGGTAGCTTATTCTCATCAGAGAGGTCTTTGAAACCTTGAATAAGGGTTTCAATTTTGGGGAAACTACACTCTCTAATTGTTTTACTTTTTTTGGACATTTCGTGAGGAAATGCAGCTCTGTCTCAGGTTCTGCTGTTGTGCAGTGGTTACACAGCCTTTCCTCTACAGGGAGCCAGGTTTTCCTGTGTCTACCCTTCTCATTGGCAAGGCTGTGCTCACTGAGCCTGTACTTTGTTAAGGTTTTTCTAAGGTTTTGAACAGTAACCATGGTCAAATAGTTAGCCACTGTGTACTGTCGATTTAGGGCCAGATAGCACTGCATTTTGCCTTGTGCTTCTGCTTGTGTTTCCCAATAAGCAATGTAGTTTTGTTTTTGACTGTGTTGTAATTTGTTTTATTCTGATTGATTGGATGTTCTGGTCCTGAGGCTGGTCCAATTCAGTGTGTTAGTAGAACAGGTTTGTGAACACAGCCCCAGGACCAGCTGGATGAGGGGACTCTTTTCTTTGCTCAGCTCTTGGAATTGCAGGGCTTGGTAATGGTATGAGAGGGGGTCACCGTATTTTAGATGTTCCAAAACTGAATTGATCTTTGTTGAGTTTTTATTATTAGTGAATATTGGCCTAATTCTGCCCTGTCTCTCTCTTGCTCAACAATTTCAATACGGTGTGTTCATTTACACTAACCTGGTGCATAGCAAGGGTAATATGTCTTGGATAAAAACCCAATAAACTCAAATTGATGTGGCTGAATAACAATGCAGAAAATGACATGTAATTCTCCCCACCCTCCCAACTACCAGCCACTGTTTATTTAATGGAATTATGGTAGGACAATTATCAGGTTGGATATCTACCAAGCATCAGTGTTCATCAAGGTTTAGTCCTCCTAAGGGGGGGTGTGGGAGGGGGGGGGGGGGGGGGGTACTTTGACTCTCAAATGACCAGGGTGTAAAATAATAGAGAATACCTTAGTCATTGTGAGTTGTAACACTGTCTATTGTTTGTGATTTATTTTCATCCTGAGAAAAATATTAATCACAGTGAAGCTGCACAGGGTAGGTAAAGAGTGTTCACAGATTTTTATTTGATTTAACTAGGCAAGTCAGTTAAGAACATATTCTTATTTACAATGACAGCCTACCCCAGCCAAACCCTCCCTTAACAACACTGGGCCAATTGTGCGCCACACTATGGGACTTCCGATCACGGCAGGTGGGGATTGAACTAGGGTCTGTAATGACACCTTTAGCACTGCTATGCAATGCCTTAGACTGCTGCGCCACTTGGGAGCCCCACAGCTAACAGCTAAATGGTTTCTCCTACACTGGCAAATGTAAACGGTTTAGGCAAATACAGGTGTAGATACAGTCTTGTTTCGCTTTCGTCAAGAAAAAAATAACAACTGCTATTAAAATACCCTGTCACACAAAACATGATGTATCAATATGTGAGTCAAGCCTGTTATCAGCTGTAACTGTCCTGTGTATGGAGCACGTCAATACAGGAGCACTGTCAAATATCAGGGTTATAGAACAGTAATGAACAAATGACTATTGTGATGCGATAATTTCCTCTCTCTCTTCTCTCTCTCTCTCTGTAAAGCACTGGTCTAGTGCCCTCTCACTCTCACCTCTCACTGCAGTCTTTTTGGCACTTCCATAAATAGAGAGAAATTGAAGGGAGTTGATTCCTCTTTGATCCTGGTGCTTGTTGTCAAAGCGCCTGGGATTGAAGAGACTGTTGGCCACAATTGACTGCGACAATTAGGGGATGATCAGAGCCCTGGAGTGGAGCACTTAAAGGGTAATTTACATGTCAGTTTGTTGAATAATAAAAAAAAAAAAGAAGAGGGACGAAAAAAGATATTCAGCTCAGAATTATTATTTTTTTCATTGGATTTTTCTTCTATGCCCGCCTTGTAAACTGTAATTTGTCCTCTTGCTAAGGAAAAACCTGGCAGAGGAGCTAGGATGCCCATTACCATTTGAAAAGAAGCAATCATGGGACCACTGCTGAGCCTATTGTCCAGTGAAAATGCTGATTTGCAGGCAGTGAGTGAAGGGAAACCTTCTGCTGAGGTAACTCCTATAGTAGCATCCTAATGGTCTCTTCTCTCTTCTGAGGTTTCTATTCTAAACATCTTCAACCCCCAACACTGCCTGTCCCATTATTGGGCTGTTTTATAGCTAGGGGAAGACAGTGGACTCAAGGCAACCTCCTGGTCACTGAAAAAAGAAGAGAGGAAGGACGTAGGGATAGAGGGAGGGAGGAAGAAGGGAGGGTGGTGGTGTAAAACGAACAGCAGGTTGATAGGATAATACCCGTCATCTGTTGCCTAGGATCATTCATATTGTGTCCACCCCTGCGCCTGGTCGCTCCCTTCGCTTCATTTCTCCTGACTGCCATGTCAAGTCCGCTACCTCTGTCTGACTGGGGTTGTAAACTAGGTGGAACAATACAGGGAATAGGGAGAGAAGGTGGACGGGCTTTGAGCTGTTTTTGTCCAGCCAGGTCTCCCTGTTTGAATAATCTCTCACAATAATGTAACTCCCCTCTTTTTTGACTGTATATGAACTAATCCAGATATTCTTCTTTCCTGTCAACATATAAACATATCCATAATCTAAATCTGTCTAATCCCCATATAAGTGTAAATTAGTAAAACGAGTAACAGATTCTATACTAAAAAAAATATAAATATAAAATCTAAGCGCAACATTGAACAATTCCATTGGTTTTACTGAGTTACAGTTTATATGAGGAAATCAGTCAATTGAAATAAATGCATTAAGCCCTAATCGATGGGAATACAGACATGCATCTGTTGGTCACAGATACAACAACAATAAAATGGGCTAATGTGCACCCACACAACGCCATACACATTGTCTGCAGTTGTGAGGCCGGTTGGACATACTGCCAAAATCTCTGAAACGACACTGGAGGCGGCTTAAGGTAGTGAAATCTATCAAGGCAAGACCCAGATGCAGACACAGGAGGCAGATGGTAGGAGTCATACAATGTTTAATAATCCAAAGGGGAAGGCAAGAGAATGGTCATGGACAGGCAAAAGGTCAAAACCAGATCAGAGTCCAGGAGGTACAGAGTGGCAGACAGGCTCGTGGTCAAGGCAGGCAGAATGGTAAGGCAGGTGGGTACAGATTCCAGAAACAGGCAAGGGTCAAAACCGGGAGGACTAGAAAAAGGAGAATAGCAAAAATAAGTGCAGGAAAAACATGCTGGTTGACTTGACTAAACATACAAAACAAACTGGCAAAGAGAGACAGGAAATACAGGGATAAATACACTGGGGAAAATAAGCAACACCTGGAGGGGGTGGAAACAATTACAGGAACAGGTGAAACAGATCAGGACATGTGGAAATTGGCAATGAGGACCGGGTCCAAGATGTCTTTAGCCGGGACCCAGCACCTCTCCTCCGGGCCATAACCCGCCCAATCAACCGGGTACTGGAAACCCCTGCCCTGTGGTCGAACCTTCAGGAGGCATCTCTGCGTATATACTGGCTGGCCACCGATAACCCGAGGGGAGGGATGGGCCTGGAGACAGAAAACAAAGGACAGTGAGACATGGGCTTAATCCTAGACACATGGAAGGTAGGGTGAATACGGAGGGTACGGAGTAACACAAGATGGACAGCAGTAGAATTCAGGACTCTGGAGATGGGAAAAGGTAGTGACACGAGGCCAGAAGGAGCTTGCCGTGGAGTCTTGTTCTGATTACACACTGTGCATGCGGCAACGAAGGCAGAGACGTCAGGGACCTTTGTGGGCCACCAGAAATGTTGTCGGAGGAAGGCTAGTGTATGACGGGACCCTGGATGACAGGCCAGCCTGGACGAATGAGCCCATTCCAGGACCGGACTGGATTAGGGACAAACAGCCGGTTAGCCGGGCCCCCTTCAGGTCCCGGATAGGAGCCTTGCGCCTCGCGGACCAGGTTCTCAATAACCCAATCCACAGTGGCAGCAAGGCATGAGGTAGGGAGAATGGTTTCAGAGGTCGTGGGTGTTGCAGAGGAACTCTATTGGCGGGTGGGGGCATCAGGCTTCACATTATTTGACCCTGGGCGGTAGGAGAGGGTGAAGTTAAATCTGGTGAACAGGAGAGCCCACTGGGCCTGCCAGGTGTTGAGGCGCTTGGCTGTATGGAGATATTCCAGGTTATTGTCAGTCCAGACCAGGAATGGCTGTTCTGCTCCTTCCTGCCAGTGCCTCCACTCTTCCAATGCCATCTTCACCGCCAGGAGTTCACAGTTACCAACATAGTAGTTCCTTTCAGCAGGATTGAGACCATGGGTCTGGAAGGCACAAGGATGAAGCTTCTGGTCCTGGGCAGATCACTGGGACAGGATGGCCCCCACTCCAACATCCGAAGCATCCACTTCCACCACAAATTGATGCGAGGGGTCCGGATGGATGAGGATGGGTCCTGTTGTGAACCGATGCTTCAGGTCCACAAAGGCTTTGTCAACAGCTGGAGACCATTTGAACGGTACCTTGGGAGAGTTGAGTGCCGATATGGGGGCTGCCAGGGTGCTGTAGTCCCGCGTGAAACGGCGGTAGAAGTTTTGAAACACAAGAAACCGTTGCAACTGCACCCTGGACGTTGGTTGAGGCCAATCCACCTCTGCTTTCACCTTTCCAGGATCAAGCTGAACATTGCCCTCAGCAATGACATATCCCAGAAAGGTGATTGTAGAGTGGTGGAACTCACTTCTCGGCTTTCACGAACAGTTGGTTCTCCAGGATGCGCTGAAGGACCTGTCTGACATGAAGAACATGTTCTTGTGCAGATCGGGAAAGAAACAGGATGTTGTCAAGGTACACAAACACAAACCGGTTTAGCATGTCCCGAAGCACATCATTGACCAAAGCCTGGAAAATAGCGGGGGCGTTGGTGAATCCAAATGGCATGACCTGGTACTCATAATGTCCACTGGATGTGTTGAAGGCTGTCTTTACCTCCTCACATAATCCGTGCAAAAAACTATCGAAAAGAGATTCCGGATTCCAGGCACTATTGGCGGCCAACGTGCGAAAATCAATGTGTAGTCTGCCACACTACAGGAGTTTTGAAGTAAGTCAAGTAGTTGTTGTGTCTTTACTATCATTAACTGAAGACTTATAGTTTTTATCAAAGATTCTCTGTAATTAAGTAGTACGCGATTAGACTGATTAATCATGTAACCGTAATTACTAGGAAGTCGGGGCACCAAAAATAAAAATATTCAGATTACACAGTTATCATATCCTAAAATAACTTTTCAGATATTTTATCTGATCAATTAGTCTTCGAATTAATGAATTATTTACTTTACCTTACATTAGTCTCATTCCAGTCTTCAATATGAGTTATCCATACATCAATTGTCTTAAATAATGTATTTATTAGTAACTAAGTAATTCACAGAAATGCATAAACAAACAAACAAACAAGGTAAATGTGGTTACATGAAATGATAGGAGAATGGCTTGTTAGACAAAAGGGGAAGTGGGGGTCGACTAAGAAGTCAGTATAGAGTGATAATTATAACAATTGAAATGCTAATCCTTTGCACTTGAACACTCACTCATTTGGGAACAATTGCAATCAATATATATATTTATGCTCAGTGTGTCGTCTTGATCGCTGGTGAAAAGTTCATTTCTTTTGTAGAATTGTCCGTCTCTCTCCCTCTCTATGTCGGTTGTGGTTAGAGGGTATTGTTCAGAGTGACATTTGTTATAGAATGGATCTTTCGGCGGTTGTCGTTCTTCGTGTTCAATGATACCGAATTCCTAGCTGCAGACTAGTAATTCATATCAAAGACCTGTTCTTATTCTGTCGGTATCGATAGTCTAAGAGTTTAACCACGTGGTATGGTTAACATGGTCTGCAACCTTTAGCCATCTCGAAATTGAGGTAAGCTCGGTCTGCTGATAATTTCTCAAAGTTGGGTTTTATTCGGAATGGCAGAAAAGGGGCTGTCCCAGGAGGCCTGACCCTAACTGTGCTCAGGGCGGTCCTCTGATTTAGTTCAAATCAAAAGGGAATTGTATTTTTCTCCATTAAACAGTCCACAATCATATTACACCATTATACAAACAGTATCATACTCACTCATTCATCTTATACAACAATTAGATGTAAACCTCATATCTGAGGCTATTATATAAACAGCATTATGGTAATGTAACCACACTGTCTCCCATGAGCTTCCCCAAGTTGTGACAAACGGACCAGTTCGTAGCTGGATTCTTCACCAATCTTTTATACTTTCCGGAACATGAAATGTGTTCGTACATCAAGTTCTGTGAGGTGGAAGGATTTCCTTTGTTCTCCATGAAAATCTACTCTCTCTATACTGTGTGTGCATGAGGAGATTCTCAGGAATTTACAACGTCTCTCTGACCACAGCAACCTAGTTGATGGAGGAAAGGGGGAGGCAGGGAGAGGGGGATGGGCTTGCTATACCCAAAGAGGCCAACGTCATGACACAGTTTACTGGCCGCCTTTCTCCCGGAAACTCAAATACCTTTCTCACTTTTGCAATGAATTCATCCAGATGACCACAAATGGCACAAATGGCAAACCCATTCCTCGTATATCGCTCTGGAGGGGGTAAGCGGGGTTCTCAGGGAGTCGGGATAGACTGTACAAACTCACCACAGATAGGGGAAATATTACTGAATGATTGGGGTTTTTCAGAGGTGTCAGGTAGCCTCTGAGCTAAGTCCCTGATTAGCTCCCTAATAACCTTAAACGATGGACGTGGCGTTCCGTCAAGGACCCGAGCCCTTCCAAAAGGCCCTGTACCAACTCCTCATGTCTCCCAATGGTGGCTCCCTGCAGAGAGACAGCCTGGCGGAGCTGGTCCAAGTCTGCTGGGTCGGTCATGGCCAGTTCATACTATCAAGGCACAAGGCGAGACCCAGATGCAGACACAGGAGGTAGATGGTTGGAGTCTTACAATGTTTAATAATCCAAAGGGGTAGGCAAGAGAATGGTCGTGGACAGGCAAAAGGTCAAAACCAGATCAGAGTCCAGGAGGTACAGAGTGGCAGACAGGCTTGTGTTCAAGGCAGGCAGAATGGTCAGGCAGGTGGGTACAGAGTACAGAAACGGTCAAAACCGGGAGGACTAGAAAAAGGAGAATAGCAAAAATAAGTGCAGGAAAAACATGCTGCTTGACTTGACTAAACATACAAGACGAATAGGCAAAGAGAGACAGGAAACACAGGGATAAATACACTGGGGAAAATAAGCAACACCTATAGGGGGTGGAGACAATCACAGGAACAGGTGAAACAGATCAGGGTGTGACAGAAATGAACATTAAATTATCTGGCAACAGCTCTGGTGGACATTCCTGTTGTCAGCATGCCAATTGCACACTCCCTCAAAACTTGATACATCTGTGGCATTGTGTTTTGTGACAAAACTGCACATTTTAGAGTGGTCTTTTATTGTTCCCAGCACAAGCTGCACCTGTGTAATGATCATGCTGTTTAATCCGTTTATTGAAATGCCACACCTGCCAGGTGGATGGATTGTCTTGGCAAAGGAGAAATGCCCACTAACAGGGATGTAAACACATTTGTGCACAAAAATGGAAAGAAATAAGCTTTTTGTATGGAACATTTCTGGGATATTTTATTTCAGCTCATGAAACATGGGACCAATACTTTACATGTTGTGTTTATATTTTTGTTCAGTGTAGTTTACTAATCCCAGGAAAATCAGATTGATTAAATTCTCTGCTCTGGAAATTAAACTCGTCTGAATTAGGAATATAGAGACAGGTGGAGGTGGGATTATAGATGACAGATTTCCCCAGATTGGGAATATATGCCCGTTCACACTCAAACAAGCATACTGTATGGATCTACACAAACATACACAATAATAAAAACATGCATGAATAAAAATATCACAATTTGTAATGCATTTATTCCTGAAACACCACAATTTGTGTTAAAGTGTTTAAACTCTTAAATCCTCACCACTTAATTATGGTGTTAACAATGGACTGGCTATGTATAATGTTATATTCTAAACAGGCAAGAAGGTATTTGGTAAAACATACATAAATAAATACAAACAAACACACACACACACACACACACACACACATTATCACGACTTCCGCCGAAGTCGGTTCCTCTCCTTATTCGGGCGGCATTCGGCGGTCGACGTCACCGGTTTTCTAGCCATCGCCGATCCACCTTTCATTTTCCATTTGTTTTGTCTTGTTTTCCCACACACCTGGTTTACATTCCCTCATTATGTGACGTGTATATAACCCTCTGTTCCCCCCATGTCTGTGTGTGGAATTGTTTGTTGTAAAGTGTATGTGCATTATAGACTGGTTTGCGGCGGGTTATTTCAACCCATAGCCTAGATTTGGATGGAGAACACTCTGAAGTTTCTAAAACTGTTTGAATGATGTCTGTGAGTATAACAGAACTCATATAGCAGGTAGAAACCTGAGAAAAAAATCCAACCAGGAAGTGGGAAATCTTAGGTTTGTAGGTTTTCAAGTCTTTGCCTATCCAATATACTATGTAAAATTTTGTCCGATTGCACTTCCTGAGGCTTCCACTAGATGTCAACAGTCTTTAGAACCTTGTTTCTACTGTGAAGGGGGAGAAAATAAGAGCTGTTTGAGTCAGGTGTCTGGCAAAATGCCATAAGCTCAGTCTCGCACGCGGCCGTGAGCACGAGCTCTGTTCCTTTTCCTTTCTAAAGACAAAGGAATTATCCGGTTGGAATATTATTGAAGATTTATAATAAAAACATCCTAAAGATTGATTCTATACATCGTTTGACATGTTTCTATGAACTGTAATGGACCTGTCGTCTGAACTAAGTGCCTGCGCTAAACGTACGAACAAAAAGGAGGTATTTGGACATAAATGATGGACTTTATCGAACAAAACAAACATTTATTGTGGAATGATGAAGATCATCAAAGGTAAGTGGATATTTATAATGCTATTTCTGACTTCTGTTGACTCTACAAAATGGCGGGTATCTGTTTTGGTCTCTGAGCACTGTACTCAGATTATTGCATGGCTTTTCCGTAAATCTTTTTTGAAATCTGACACAGCGGTTGCATTAACCTCTTGAACCTCTGGGGGCAGTATTTCATTTTTGGATGAAAAACGTTCCCGTTTTAATCGAAATATTTTGTCACGAAAAGATGCTTGACTATGCATATAATTGACAGCTTTGGAAAGAAAACACTGACGTTTCCAAATCTGCAAAGATATTGTCTGTGAGTGCCCCAGAACTGATGCTACAGGCGAAACCAAGATGAAACTTCAAACTGGAAGTGAGCAAAAGTTTTGAGGCGCTGTTTTCCATTGTCTCCTTATATGGCTGTGAATGCGCCAGGAACGAGCCTACACTTTCTGCCGTTTCCCTAAGGTGTCTGCAGCATTGTGACGTATTTGTAGGCATATCATTGGAAGATTGGCCATAAGAGACTACATTTACCAGGTGTCTGCCCGGTGTCCTTTGTCGAAATTGGTGCGTAATCTTCAGCTGCAAGCATTCTTCCATGGGATTCAGAGGAGAAAGCAGACTTCCACGAACGTTATATCATCGAAGAGATATGTGAAAAACACCTTGAGGATTGATTCTAAACAACGTTTGCCATGTTTCAGTCAATATTATGGAGTTAATTTGGAAAAAAGTTTGGCGTTTTGATGACTGAATTTTCGTTTTTTTTTTTTTTTTTTTTTTTCAGTTTTGAACAAACCTGAGCGATTTCTCCTACACAAAGAATCTTTTTGGAAAAACTGAACATTTGCTATCTAACTGAGAGTCTCCTCATTGAAAACATCCGAAGTTCTTCAAAGGTAAATGAATTTATTTGAATGCTTTTCTTGTTTTTGTGAAAATGTTGGCCGCTAAATGCTACGCTGCTACGCTAGCTATCAATACTGTTACACAAATGCTTGTTTTGCTATGGTTGAAAAGCATATTTTGAAAATCTGAGATGACAGTGTTGTTAACAAAAGGCTAAGCTTGAGAGCTAGCATATTTATTTCATTTCATTTGCGATTTTCATGAATAGTTAACGTTGCGTTATGGTAATGAGCTTGAGGCTGTATTCACGATCCCGGATCCGGGATGGCTAGTATCAAGAGGTATTAAGGAGAAGTATATTTTTTATTCAATGTGTAACAGTTGTATTTTCATCAACATTTATGATGAGTATTTCTGTAAATTGATGTGGCTCTCTGCAAAATCACCGGATGTTTTGAAAGCAAAACATTACTGAACATAACGCGTCAATGTAAACTGAGTTTTTTGGATATAAATATGAACTTTATCGAACAAAACATACATTTATTGTGTAACATGAAGTCCTGTGAGTGTCCTCTGATGAAGATCATCAAAGGTTAGTGATTCATTTCATCTCTATTTCTGCTTTTTGTGACTCCTCTCTGTGGCTGGAAAAATGGCTGTGTTTTTCTGTGACTAAGTGCTGACCTAACATAATCATGCGGTGTGCTTTCGCTGTGAAGCCTTTTTGAAATCGGACACTGTGGTGGAATTAACAACAAGTATATCTTTAAAATGGTGTATAATACTTGTATGTTTGAGGAATTTTAAGTATGAGATTTCTGTTGTTTGAATTTGGCACCCTGCACTTTCACTGGCTGTTGTCAAATCGATCCCGTTAACGGGATTTCAGCCTTAAAAAGTTAGTCCTGAGGAGACTGAACGAGGTGTGTTACAGGTTACAGCTCCCCCCAATTACCGTATTAACCCCTCGTTCCATGTGTCTCTCCTCAGGCCGGTGGTGGCTGGTCTGCTCTAGGAGTCTTAGGTTCGGGACGTTCCTGCGCCCCCTCTGGACATCGAGGGGGTCCCGGCGTATGCCGTTCGCTCCATACTGGATTCAAGGCTTTGGGTGAGGGGCCTTCAGTACCTCATGGAGTGGGAGGGGTACGGTCCGGAGGAGAGATGCTGGGTTCCGGTGGTGGACGTGTTGGACCCTTCAATGTTGCAGGAGTTCCACCGTCTCCGTCCGGATCGCCCTGCGCCTCGCCCTCTGGGTTGTCCCCGAGGCCGGTGTCGGAGCGCTGTTGGAGCCGCGCGTCAATGGGGGGGTACTGTCATGACTTCCGTCCGAAGTCGGTTCCTCTCCTTGTTCGGGCGACATTCTGCGGTCGACGTCACCGGTCTTCTAGCCTTCACCGATCCACCATTCATTTTCCATTTGTTATGTCTTGTTTTCCCACACACCTGGTTTACATTCCCTCATTACGTGACGTGTATATAACCCTCTGTTCCCCCCATGTCTGTGTGTGGAATTGTTTGTTGTAAAGTGTATGTGCATTGTAGACTGGTTTGCGCCGGGTTATATCAACCCATATTCTGTTGTTCTGGGTCGGTTTTGCCTCATTAAACTGCTCCGGTTATTACCCAGTTCTGCTCTCCTGCGTCTGACTTCCCTGCAGCCAGTTACACACCTCTAACACACACACACACACACACACACACACACACACACACACACACCTTCTTCACCTTCCTTTGCCTTGTTTATCTCTAAAGTCTTATTTTCTTTCGCTGCAAAGGTGACAAACAGAGAGCAAAGTAGCTCTGCAGGGGGAATATAAGCAGACATTAACACACACACACACAAACACACACAGGGTAATGAGAGCTGGAGACACACAGACCGATATGTGTGTGTGTGTGTTTGAGTCTTCGCCTTGTTCCGTCAGAGTAGACACAGAGACGTGCTGGCAAATCTGTATCAAACCTCAGCCACAGCAGGAGGTGTAGTTCTCCCAGGTAATGGTTAAATGACGAGCAGATGAACTGTCATCCTATTGATTTAAGTGTTTTGTTCCAGCCAGTCACTATTAACTTTGACTTGTTTTGTCCCTTATAGTCACAGTGAGGTACTGAATAAATAGGTGGGTGTAACAAAATACCAGGAATTCAAAGACCCTTTTGTTTGTTCGATGTGTGTGATGACAGACAAATAGAGGTGTTACCTTGAGTACAGACATAAATGGTTATGTCTGTACTCTGCGCATGGGGCCTTTCTGCTTTTGTTTAGTGCATACAGTATCTGTTGTCAGAGCATTAAACTACATAAACTACTATCCATTTAATAAAACATAACAACAAAGTTAGCCTTTTTCTAATCTCCATACCATCTGCTGAATGTTAACCATTGCCCCTGACCTGATCTTTGACACTGGGGCTAATCAGTTGTCCCGACACTCATTTTGCAAAGTTGTTTCCAATTACAGGTAGGTTGTGGATGGCTCAAACCTTTTCTCATTCCTGTGTTCACCTCTTTGGCCACTTTGACATGTTCTCCCTCAACCCAGTGTACAAGTCTAAGCCACGGTATCAGAGTCCTCGGTAGCCTGGTCTAAGGGACAGGTTTTGAGGTCCGTGTGTGTTTTGAGTTCCGTGGCCTTTGACCTGTTCACTGGAAAACACTGTTAGAATCCCTCTTCTCTGTTCTCACCGTCTCACTCACTCTCTCTCTCTCTAACTCACCTCCTCCCTCTTTCCCTCACTCCCGCTCTTTCTCCCTCTCTTTCTCTCCCACTCACCTGTATCACTGCCTGGTATGGCAATTGCTCAGCCTCCGACCGCAAGGCACTACAGAGGGTAGTGCGTACGGCCCAGTACATCACTGGGGCCAAGCTTCCTGCCACCCAGTACCTCTACACCAGGCGGTGTCAGAGGAAGGCCCTAAAAATTGTCAAAGACTCCAGCCACCCTACTAATAGACTGTTCTTTCTGCTACCGCACGGCAACCGGTACCGGAGCACCAAGTCTATGTCCAAGAGGCTTCTAAACAGCTTCTACCCCCAAGCCATAAGACCCCTGAACAGCTAATCAAATGGCTACCCAGACTATTTGCATTGCCCCCCCTCTTTTACACCGCTGCTACTCTCTGTTATTATCTATGCATAGTCACTTTACTAACTCTACCTACATGTACATATTACCTCAATTACCTCGACTAACCGGTGCCCCCACACATTGACTCTGTACCTGTACCCCCTGTATATAGTCTTGCTATTGGTTAGGGGCTTGTAAGTAAGCATTTCACTGTAAGGTGAAATCTCCATACCAGTTCTATTCGTTGTATTCGTTGTTGTATTCGGCACGTGTGACTAATACCATTTGATTTGATTTGACTTCCACTCCCCCCTCTCTCTTGCTGACCCCCCCACCTCTCTCTCACCCCCTATCCCTATCCCTCTCTCTCTCTCTCTCTCTCTCTCTCTCTCTCTCTCTCTCTCTCTCTCTCTCACTCACTCACTTCCACTCCCCATCTTTCTCCCTCTCTGTCACTCCCCCCCCCCCTCTCTCACCCCCCTCCCTTCCCTCCTCCCTTACTCCCACTCTCCCTCTTTTCCTCACTCCTGTTGGTTTAGCTCTATCCTATCAAATAGGATTTTGTATCCCAAACAATGTCACGGTAAATTCATGTTTGATCCTCTGCCAGTGGTGGCATGGTCCACGGATATTACGGTTCATTGTCTGACCTGATGCTTTTTTAAAGATGTAATGTTTTATCAATTACTATTAATGTTCTGTAAATAGGTAAATACTTGCATTTTCTCAGATCATTTACATAAAAAACGAATTTGTTGTATTTCAGTGCGCAACAAAAACATAATAGTTTCACTACCTAGAAAGTCCCAATAGGTCTTTGAAAGTGGCAGGTAGCCTAGTGGTTTGAGCGTTGGGCCAGCAACCGAAAGGTTGCTTGATTGAATCCCTGAGCTGACAAGATAAAAATCTGCCCTTCTGCCCCTGAACAAGGCAGTTAACCCACTGTTCCTAGGCCGTAATTGTAAACAGTAATTTGTTCTTAACTGACTTGCCTAGTTAAATAAAGATTTAAAAAATATATATATAAATATTTCCCCAAATATTTTCGTGAAATAATTAGGTGACGATGAATGTTTTTTTTACTGAGACTAATCCAATTATATATTATTTTTCTTGCCAAAATAAAAAAGCTTTTACAAAAAAATTCCACACGAAAATCCACCCTAAACACAAGAATTATTCTCTGCCCTAGTATCCTGTCTCCCTCCCCTGCTTCCTCCAGCGAGTTATATTTGGCTTTTTTGCCCCTCATTACAGAATTGTTTATCAATAGGTGCACCAAGTGTCAGTCGTTTTTCTCATCAAACAAGGTCTGACAAAGAGAGTGCGGTGCATGGGAAAGAGGCAGCTAGGTGAAACTAATGCCATAGATGTTTGATTCATCAGGGGCTTATTGTTAACAGGGACGTCTGATTGTAAAGGCTCAGTCAAGCAAAAGAGTGCAGAGTAATCAGTCGGATTTATAGTTTGCAGGGTTCAGAAAAATCAACGGCACCAACGTTTTGGTCTGGCCGAGATGGGTCTGACCCCCCCCCCCCCCCCCCCCACCACCACCACCCTAACACCCTCACGCACGGGGGCACGCATATGGTGCACACGCACACACACACACACACACACACACACACACACACACACACACACCAGGCAGTTCTACTAACCTGCACCCTGCATGCCAAATAAGGGCTTCCTGTCAGGTGGTAAGAGGTACAGTGGGATTGCAGCTGTATGGCGTGGCCTATCAACCTATCATACCCTCTGACCTTCTGCTTTGTACTCAGCTGTGTTCTTGTTTTCCTGTTCTTCCTTGTGGACAAAGTTTGTATTTTTGTTATTCCTCGCTCACCTCGAGAAATCAGGGGGCACAGAAATAGGGTCAGTGGTGTGGCGGGGGTTGGGAGTCAGTCGGAAGTGTGTGTGTGTATGTGCGTGGGCGTGCAGGTCCGTATTTGCGCATGTGAGGAAGAGAGAGAGAGAGTAATAGAGAAAGAGAGCAAGAAAGAGATTAAGAGAGTAAAATGGACAGAGAGAACGGGTTAGATGGAGATGGACAAAGGGAGGGAGAAAGAGGAAGTGAGGGAGGAAAAACTGCCAAGTGTATGAACACATGCTATGATGCACTGGATTCCTCAAAGCTGGCTTTGTGTTTCCACATTCTCAGATTTTGAGAGAGAGAGGGAGAGAGAGAGATGGGCGACTACGCCCACTCCTCCTCCTGCTTCATCCACCCACCACCACCCATCCCCCAACAACTGTCACACACTGCCTACCCTGCCCCTGACATCCCTCTCTACAGCTCTGCCCCCTCCCCTTTTCACTCTGTACCTTGCAAATTAGAGACAGGCCTTATTGAGAGGCAGATGTAGGCCTCCTAGCGAATGAGCGGTAAGCTGTTGTACTTTAAGCCTAATGGGAAGTTTTATATGCAAGAGGCCTTGAACTGATTAGTATAATTCCTGCTTTAATACAGCAGTCCCTCCAGATTAAGGTAAACCAAATGTTGCAATCAGAGATTAGTGTACCTTGCTGGTTATTAACATCCCTGCTTGTTCCCAGCAAAACGCGTCAGAGAGAAGAGAGAGAGAGAAAGAGAGAGAGAGAAGGAAAGTGAGAGAAGGAGAGAGATAAAGAGAGAAGGAGGATTACTGAAGCTGTGCATTTATTCCAAGGGAGCTCCCAAAACAACGCTGGAACTTGAGCTACTGCACCTGTTGGGATCTTGGCGGTGTGCGCTAGGAAGGAGCTTGCTATGGGGGAGGTGTGGGGACTGGAGTGGAGAGAGTAGGGAGAGTGTTCGGAAGGAAGCAGAAGTGTTCTAGCTGAAGTACCTGTACACCTGTTTGGTCGTGTCACGTCTTCAGGGGAGATGCTCTGCCAAATGTCACATCCGGACTGGACTCTTAGAACGCTTTGTCCGTCGACTCCGCTCGACACACTTGGCCTCTTGTGTCTCTAATCCCATTTCCTTCCACTTCAAGACGCACAACATAAAACAAACACGGGTCAGCAGCAAGCGGCACATGCAAGACAGACGTGTTAGGCTTCATAAACAAGACGTTTCTTCTTACAAATATCCCAAAGATGTGTCCGTGTCGGGTGTCTAAAAACATTGCCGAAAGCATAGACGAGAGAGAGCAACCTTGTGTTATGTTTAACCATTGGCTGTAACATGTTTGCTGGCTTAATATGTGCCAGGGAATTTGTCTTTTGCTTAGCATTGTTTGGAGGAACATAATTGGAGTTTTGCAGTTCAGTGAGAATGCTGAAATGCCTCGGCAGCATTTCCATAGCTAACTCGCTCGCTAAGAGCATCTATGAGATCTACCAAAGGTGGCAACGCCACTCCTTCTGCCTCTCTGACATTGGTGAAGACGGTTCGCTAGCTAATCCTCTATGATAATTCAGGATATCAAGGTCAGCTGTGTGTCAGAGGAGAAGCCATTATTATGGACACTGACCCAAACAAACAGATAATTAGAATACAAAACAACGCTTCACCCCCCCCCCCCCCTCCCCCTGAGTACGTGCAGGAATATTTTTAGACGATTTGAACATCAAATGGCATGTTTAGACATTCTGCGCTGCGTTCCAGTTCACCTGAGTATCGGACGGTTGATTGCAGACAGGCTAATAGGTGAAAGGTTGACAACACTTGACTCATCAGCCGCTGCAATCGTCTATGCAGCTTTAATGTCAAGCCCAGGCTTCCCACTGTAGATCCCATTAACCTGGCAAAGACCATTTAAACACTCCGACTGAAAAGCCTATTAGGTTCAATTTGAAACCCTTTGTTAACTGGTCTATACCGTTCGACTGAAGTGATCCTTAAATGACCGTGTCATCTATCGTGTGTAGTTAAACTTTCCGCTGAGGAAATAACTAAATGTTGACATTAGCACAGACTTCGTTGGTACAAGGTGTTCAATGATCGGTACCAACTGACTGTTGACGAGAACATTGTACTATCTGAACCCTTGTCCACATGCCAGTCAGCCTGCAGTATGTTCCAAGTCAATGCCAAGAACAAAGACATTGCAGAGGTAACAGTAGAAATGTGTTTCCTGTAACGTGTTCATGTCGAAAGCCTTGTTGTAGAGGATCTGCTATGCCCGCGAGTTTAGAGGTAAGAGTGAAGCTCAACATTTGCACCACTGCACTGTGCCGGGGCTGATTGTATTAAGGTTCGATGCTGGGGTGGAGGTAAGTGAGGATGCCTTTCATGCATCATGCTCCTTCACAATGTTCACACACATCTGATTCAATCTGGGCAACGTACAATCATGTGCCCAGCGCAAGGTAGGCCTGTGTTAATGTTCTGCCCCATATTTCAGTATAACATTCTCATGTAACAAGCACAACTCTGACTCACTCTACCGTGCCGTCACCTTATGACGAGGCCTCTAGGCTACCTAGGAGTTAGGAGTTAGGAGCTAGGAGAATTATAATAAGATGCATCACTCTGTTCATTAACCTGTTCCGAGGTGAATCAAAATATTAATGAATGATTCCTTTTGTTAATAATAATTGTTAAGAGAAATATTGTGCCATGCTATTCTTATCCTATGTTTGTGCTTATCTGGTGCCGTGCATGTGCTTCTAGTGTCTATTAAATTATTCTAAATATTCTGTTATAGTCTTCATTAATTTTCTAGAGAGAAACGGATACAGTTGAGCTCTTCATTTCAGAGCCGTACTGAAACATGCAGGAGAACAATACAAAACCGAGCCCCATGCAACCCCTCACAACATAATCAAATGGGGACATGGTGACAGTACGAGCGTCTGACAGGTCGACAGTTCGGATGGGTGCCTGCCAAGCAAGACATCGCTAAATATACACAAGGGTCAGTCTTTGGCAGCTCTTCTCCATTGTCAGTTGCTGGGGCTTCAGGTTTTCTGATAAAAGAGGGCTGGTTGCGAAAGTCAAGTGACAGCCATGACAGTGGAGAGGGCGTGGGTTGGGGCCTCCTCGGCTGGGCTGCGGGTGTGGGATTGTGTGGGCTGGTGGTGGACGTGTGTAGAGGGACCTGGTGGTCGTGACCTGTGGGAGGTTAATAGCTAGGCCCCGGGCGGCCGGTAGGGAGATAGGACTTGTCATGGAGGTCTCCAGACGTTGGGGCCAGCTAGAGTGATGGTCCTGACTGCTGTGGTTGTCCTGCTCTTTCCTGTCCTGTCGGGGATGTGTGGCTCTGGGCCGCGGCCACATTGCTTTGATGAACTCAGCACAATGTTGAATGGGAGTGTTTTGGCAGCTGAGACAGTGGGGCTAAAGCTGCTGGTCAGAGATAACACAACCTTACAGAGCTCCCTGCGTGCGCCCACTAGTGATGGCCGTCCCATCACAGAGGAGGAACTGGAAACAGTCCAACAGGCTGTAGTTAAATAGGCTAAACTTCTGGGCCCCTCTTATCCTTTTGTCTTTCTTAATTTGGGGGGGGGGGGGGGGGGGTTGTTGTCTAAATGTAGTCTGATAAATAGGGGCAACTCCTCCCCTTGCTGTACCAGTTAAACACACACACGCACGCACACGCACGCGAACGCACACGCACACGCGTGTCACCCAAATACGTCCATTAAGAAACGGAAAAGCTCTCAGTATAGTGACCCAGGTCTTGAGATGTTGTACACATTAAATTGTTTCATTATGAACTTTATCCTCAACGTCATATTCCATTTTGTGCGACTCGAGCTGTTTCCCCTATCCAACTGTTCCATTCTCCGTGTAGCCTGCTGCTAGAATGGACAGAGAGGTTTCGCTCGAGTCGCAACAAAATGGAATATAACATTGAGGATACAGTTCGTAATGAAACAATTTCACGTGTACAACATCTAAAGACCTGCATCACTATACTGAGAGTTTTTCAGTTTCTGAAAGGACGTATTTGGGTGTTTTTTCAGAGCCGAGGATGCAACTCGCTGGTTGAGGTAAATTTCTCAAAAACAACTGAAATCCCTATAATATGCCATTTAGATTTGGTTGCGAAAAAAGCTACATTCTCCTTCACCTCTGAAGTTGTCATCAGGAAGCAAGGCCTAGTCTCAGTAAGAAGGTGATGCTTGATTTTTCAGTGGAAAACAGAGAGGATGTGACTGGCCAATGGAAGCACGTAAGACCTGTCGACCTTATCAATGTGTGTGTGTGTGTGTGTGTGTGTGTGTGCGTGTGTGTGCACGTGCGCGTGCGCGTGCGTATGTGTGTGTGTGTGTCATCACATGACAAGCCAGGTCTCTAGGAGAAAAACAGGACTGTGTCTCATTCAGGAAGGAAGTGAACGCAAGGTATGATAATAAAACACTGTCAATTATAAATGTGCACACCTATGTAAGTCAACAGTTCATGCCTCTGTCTATGTCTCATCATGTCCAACCATTGTTGTGAGATTTCATTACTTGAAATATTTATTTAATGCAATAGAAATGGCACATTTCACAGAAATTGCAGTGTTTTTCATAAGAACTCGGAGAAAAGCAGTATTATCACACAAGATTATGCGGTGTTTGCCTTGTTCAGGAAATCCCACACATGCTGTATCTATCACACAAAAATCGGACAAATGTTCAACAAACACTGCGCTCACTGCTCCGTTTTGACAGCAGCTGATCTCTCACAAGGTATCAAAATGTTGGATTTGGCCTATTCGTGACAACATAGGAACCTCAATGCTACAGTTACTCGGCAACACAAGAAATGGGATAAGTGTTTGATCTCCCCTCCGAGAGAAAGAGAGAGAGAGAGAGAGAGAGGGAGGGAGGAAGATAGGGAGAGAGAGCAAAATAGGGGGTGGGGGGGTGGGAGGTGGGGGGGGTGTCTTCCTGACAGTTCCGAAACTGAATTAAATCAGAGGGATTAAGGTTACCTGTAAAGAGCTGTCAGGTAGATTTACAGGGCCTGCTGATAAGTCGAGCAGGAGGGTCTAAATACATGCTGGCATCCCGTTGCTAACAGCCAGTCAAAGGAAAAGAAAATGCTCTCATACACACACACAGACACAGAGCACACACACACACACACACACACACACACACACACACACACACACACACACACACACAATCACACACACAGCCACCACCCACTATAATATCTGCCTTAATGGGGGAGGAACAGCTGCCTTGATCCAGGGGAAAATACACACATTTCAGGCAGAGAACACTGACATATAGGATTGGTTTCCAACGTACACAGCAGCACGGCCCAGAACCTGTCCCCCATGAACCCCTGCTTTGCTAGATCCAATCCCTGGCCTGGCCATGGAGGCAGAGCTGCAGTATAAGCAATCATTCAACGCCAACAGATAGCTGCACCATATCACTGTCCTACGGGATCTCTTCTTCTATGGGCTTTCAAGAGCTGCAATGAACATTTTGTAGAACTATCAATTCGAAGGCATTGGGGGTATTCAACGTTTCTTACAAGCTAAACACACCGTTTGGTAAGTATATTCAAGATACAAGGTAGCAAACAAAAGTAGACTAAACTGTGAATCATGGACTGTTATGTCACGTGTACAGCTAAGACACCTGCACACTCTGTCACTGCTTTTGAGAGTCTTCACCTGATAACACACTGTGGGGAAGAGTGATTAACAGTGTTGTGGTAGAGAATGTGCCAAGGGTGGAGCACTGTGACATCACCAGTAGGCCTACAACAACATCCACGGTCCTCGTGAGGAACTGTACAGTCATCTGAGAGCAAAAGTGACTTAAGGTTCCTCCCACTAATCTTTGCATATCTTGAACTGATATTTTCAGTGAGACCTTGCTATATGAGTCTTTGCTATATGAGCCTTTGCTATATGAGCCTTTGCGCTATAAGTCTTTGCTATATGAGTCTTTGCTATATGAGTTTTTGCTATATGAGTCTTTGCTATATGAGTCTTTGCTATATGAGTCTTTGCGCTATGAGTCTTTGCGCTATGAGTCTTTGCGCTATGAGTCTTTGCTATATGAGTCTTTGCTATATGAGTCTTTGCTATATGAGTCTTTGCTATACGAGTCTTTGCTATATGAGTCTTTGCTATATGAGTCTTTGCTATATGAGTCTTTGCTATATGAATCTTTCCGCTAGCTTGAACTGATACTCAGGACAATCATAACTTTCTGTTGGCCGTCATGGACAGAGTTAAGGAAAGTAATTATTTGGAGCTAATCAGGTATGCAGGGTTATCTCCTGAGTAAAGCAAAGGCTTTTGAAAGTGTTTTCCTACACGAGGAGGTCAACCAACCCCCTAGCAGTCTGCACAGATAGTTAAAGATATTTTCCCCAATGTAAAATAGATTTAAAATATGGTAGCCACCAAAGGGCAAAGTAGCTGTTAAAATGTAACATGAATGGCAATGTACAGTATTTGTTAAGATAATGATGTAGTATAATTTAGTTCTAGTTCTAAAAATTCTTCAAACAATCAAATCAACCATGCTGTAATCTACACTCGTAGAGAAGAAGGTGCTATCTAGAACCTAAAAGGGTTATTTGGCTGTCCCCATAGGAGAACCCTTTCAATAATCCTTTTTGGTTCCAGGTAGAACCCTTTTGGATCCAGGTAGAACCCTTTGGGATACCCTCTGTGGAAAAAGTTCTACATGGAAGCCAAAAGTGTTGCTACCTGGAACCAAAAACGGCTTCGACCTGGAACCAAAAATGATTATCCTACGGGGACAACCGAAGAACTCTTTTGGAACCTGTGTAGTGTGTACACTGCCATAGTATTTTCCATAAGAATAGGGGTGAATTGCATTGTGTAAAATAAAATAAATCTCATTGCAATGACCTGTCAGCTAGTGTCAGTTACAGCATCACGTTAACCAGTCCTTCAAGACCACTCAGAGGCTATGTGAAGTGGTTCAGGTCCAATTGGGGCAAAGATCTCCTTTGGTGTGTGGCTAACTTCACCTCCCCTATATGCTGTCTTCCCCGTGAAGCCATATTTCCTCATAACATCTGAGTTATGGCTTGCTGAATTCTGCTTACCAACTGCCACCCTATTCCCCCCCCCCCCCCCCCCCCCCCCCCCTTGGTATCTGGTCAAAAGTAGTGCGCTATATAGTGAATAGGGTGCCATTTGGGACTACACCGAAAAGCCATTAAAGCTCCGAGCAATGGATTAAAAGGCCTTTGCTTATTTTAGGCATCAAGGGTACGAACCCAACCATTTCTGAGTCGTTCTAATTGAAAACATCAGTTTGCAACATTTACAAGGCCGCCGTAAAAAGGGTATTCCCCCGTGCTGTATTAAGTCACTGCACCTCGGTCTATCCACAAAATATATCATCCCTCCTCTCACCGCCTGCCGCTGAGGTTTGTATGGGAAAGCAATTGACGATTGTTGAGCCATTTAGCCTACTTTCTCCACTTTATTTATGTCCTCGGTGTAGCCAAGCATCCTTGCAAGGGTTGGCTTAGAGGGAATTGCTACAGGTCGACTTTCAAAATGCTTGGAAAATACAAGTTAGAGGCCAAGTCCCTTGTGGAAATGTTCTCACCCCTACACGATTAGGTAATGCATAAGGTACACAAATGTTATTTCATTTGATATCATGTCAGTGACATGTAGGTGGGGAATACTAGCTAGGAACTAACGTTACAGACTGATTTTGCATCAGGTGGTTTGACTCAAACTAAATTTGAGCGAAGCTTGGAAAGGGTATGTACAATGAACAAGAAAAGGTTTGTTGGTTCATGGTTCTAAAGTAATATTTGTGAACATAACCTGTTATAGGTTCCAGAACCTGTATAGATTTGCATATTTAGGTGTATTTGGAGACATGATAAAACAAAAAAAAATTCAATACATATGCATGAATATCCTCGAGAGCATAACTTGGCAGACTGATATACAATAGGTGGTCACAGGTGAAGAGAACATTCTGTCACAGTTTCCCAGGATATGTCAAGAGCAATACATTACGTTAACAATCACCTCAACCTACGGAACCACCCACCATCCTGCTCTCCTCCCACTTCCTCAGAATACTCTACGTCTGAGAGAGGTAATGTTTTCTAGCCATGACAAAATGTGTTTAGCTTGGACCAGGGAACATTCTCTAGATTTAACACAGACTAGGAGCTGATAGGTTGGTATGGGTCAGACCTAGTTTTATTTTTTTCTTCCATGAAGATTGGTGGCGTCCCACACGATTGGTCATAGATTACTAGACAGTCATAAAATGTTTGGTTTGAACATGACACTGACAGGTATTAGCTGCTGGTACAAAAATGTACAGAGCCTTTAGGACATTTCTTGGAAAGCATTTTGAAGTTTCTGACAGTTATTTTATCAAGAACAAGAAAGATACAATATTGAGGGATGCAATTGTATTGAAGGCAGCAATTTATTACATCAGCCCACATGGCACACGTGGTTGGCTGTACAACACAGTGAAATAAAGCTACCAGTAGGCCCCACGCGACCATGTAGGCCCCACGCGACCATGTAGGCCCCACGCGACCATGTAGGCCCCACGCGACCATGTTTCCAGCGATTCCACTGATAATCACTGCAATTCAGGAGGAGCTTTTTGAGTCTTTCAGTCTTTGTTGAGTGGCTGACGGAGACAGATGAAAGCAGTGGGCTAGAGTTCACATCGCACCTGTACAACAGATACGTAAGCGATTGCATTGACGGAACACAAAGAGCTTTACGCGGCAAGGCTTTGCCAACATCAGGAGCTTCATCAGCGAGCGGTCACAAAGAAACCGAGAGCTAAATGGCCTCTCTTGTTGAAGAGGGAACAGGCATTGAAATGCAGATTGGGTAACTATCAACTGTCACCTGTTCAGAGCACTCCGACTCCGAGGTTACATCCCAAACGGCAACATAGTCCCGATGTAGTGCACTGCTTCTCAAAGGGCCCTGGTCAAAAGTAGCGCACTATATAGGGAATAGGGTGCCATTTGGGATGAAACCCTGATGTAGCTGCAGCAATTGAAATGGGTATGTTCAAGGAACACTGTTTGATTTTTATCAACCGGCAAAGCCAATTGGGGTTGATAGCTCTATTGTTGCTGTCATGACGGAGTAAGTTCAGTTATGTTCAGTTTCAGTTATGACCAAAAGGGATAGCCTACAGCCATATGTCACAAGGGGAACCATTTATCTTCACTATAGCTTCATAAACCTTTTGAATTTTTACAATATTAAAATCAGAGATTTGAGCTAGAAACCCCACTGCAGTACAGGTTTAATGGTTGGTCCTTACTGTGTTAGCCTAGTGTGTTTTGTCCTTTTTCCAAGTTGAAGTACTTCCAGCGATTTGACACAATTACACCGTCTCTTCCCTCTGCATTACGTACGTCCCATTGGAAATGGCTCATTATCACGAGGCTTTGCCTTTTAGATAACTTATAATGAGGATGGTGGTGTTACATTTTGCTTTCCTGACTACACTTGACTTCAAACAGACCTACTTCAGCCCAATTAGCATTAGCACTGAAATGCCTTTTTTCTCCCTTCCACATAGATATACTGTAGGGGCAAGCCACGGTCAGCCAGTCGCCACTTGATATCGTGACACATTCAGTCAGTCAGTCATTCATCCATTCATTTGTTTTTTAATTCCTTTGTTTTTATTTTCATGCATTGATGTTGAATCAATGACACCTATCATTCATGCCCTCTTGTAACAATCTCATTGGGTGTCATGGTAACTCTCTGATAGGTAGATATTTCACATAATTGCAATAATAAAGAGAACCCCCGACCCCTCTTGCCCTTGTTTGACTTGACACATTTCCAGCTTTGCGCTTGAGTAAGTGCTAGGTGTGTTTGGTTCGCCAGATTGTTTCAGTTAAAATGAGCAGCACTGAGCTGGTCCCTGAGCCCAGTGCTTTACCTGCCTGTCTGTCTGTCTGGGACAAGAGCCAGCTTCCTTTCCCATAATGCAGTTCCTCTCTCCGGGGCACAGAGCCTATAAAGCTGTCAGTGAGCATGTAGGCCACGTCGCCTTTGCCACGGTTTTACAGACAAATCCACCTTACTCACACACACATGGACGGACGGACTTGCAAACGCCCACACGTGCACGCAGACAGACAGTTCAACACACACACATGCACACATGCACACACACACACACACACACACACACACACACACACACACACACACACACACACACACACACACACACACACACACACACACACACACACACACATGAGAGAGCGAGAGGGAGAGAGAGAGAGAGAGAGCGAGAGAGAGAGAGGCCATAGACTAGCAGTCTGTCCAGTGTAGTGGGAGAGCAGGAGGGAGGGCAGGAGGCCTGCAGTCCAGTCCAGGCAGAGTAGAGTATGGTATGCAGGGCCAATGGCTCCTTGCCCTGACAGGGGATTATAGAAAACAGATGACTTACGCTTCTAATTTGTGGGCTTAAATTGCAAACAGGGTTTCAGGAGTCTGGGAGAGTAATACATGGCAGTAGCGGAGAAGCCACACACAGCCACATCACTATGTGGTCATTGCAGGTGAAAGTAATTGAGGACAGACAGGTTATGACGGATTAACGTATTACCATACACAAATTCTGAATTAGCACAGTGGCTATGGAAGGTAGGTAAGACGTTGTCGCCGTGATGGAGACATCGTTATACCGAATGGGGGGGGGACCAACACTAACAGCAACGATTTACTATCCGTTACTTAGGCATGATTATCTGCTTACTGTCATAACCCCAGTACATAATGAAAGTTAAATCCCATACCAAAAGATAGTGGCTAGTAGGACAGGCAGTAGAAGTGCATATTTTCCTTGTAGTGTGGTCTTGGTTGCATCTACGTTAATGGAAGTGCTCAAGCAAAGTTGCATTGAAAGTAGATGTAACTCAAAAATATTCAAGCGATGTGACTTACGCAGCTGCAGCGTGATTTGTAGGGCGTTCAAAGCCACAGTCAGCAGCACGTTAAACCTCCAGCTGTTGGCAATTACCCTCTTTACTGGTCTTCGAGGTGTGGAGAGAGACATGTCCGGTTCCTGTGGCTGTTCCTGAAGAGTTGCGTGAATGGGACTATGAATGTGGCACTGGGTTCTTTAAAAAGGTCTCGGGAACCGAAACATTGATAATAGATGTAAGGTGAAATGGGCACCGGGGGGGGTGGGGGGGGGGGGGGGGGGGGAGCAAGGGGAATGGGAGAGCAAGGGGAATGGGAATGTACTCCTCGTTGCCACCTGGCACCTGTTTGGGTCCTGCTGGGGGGGGTTACAATGTTGGCCTTGTGGCCAGGGGGTTCCTGGATACACCACAGGATTAGCCCCTAGCCTGCTGCATCATCTGAATCCATAGTCCTGTGGTAGCGGAGCACGCCGGTAGGTAAAGAGTTTCATAAGCACTTGAGTTATTATGAAGGCTTATAGTCAGTGTTATAACACATTATAGGCGTTTTGTAAGGCATTGTAAAGGATGTTGTATGCATGTGCTTCAAATAAAGTGTTACTGGTGACTGTAATCAGATTGCTTATGAATTTGGAGGAGCTTCTGTTCTGATTCTGATTGAGGAACAGGGGAGAGGGGATGGAGACTGACTGTGACAAATGATAAATATGTTATGTCTTATGACTGTGTAATGAAGTCCGTATGTAGGTATTCTTAAAAAAGGGTTACCCCTTTTACTGCGTATGTATTTAGAGTGCTTCGGATCTCATTGTGAATGAGGAACAGGTCAGGGGAGACAGGCCACATCACTGACTGGTCTGTCTGACAGGGAGTTAACCCCTGTGTGGTTTGAGGGATCAGCCCTGTCCAGTCTAGATGTCAGCAGTAGAATGGTTGGGTAGACCTGGATAGACACTAATTTCCACATTGTGCACAACAAATGACATCCCATCAAGTTGATATTGGACTTGAAATGTCGATCGGGGGCTTGCTGAGAGGGCTGGAGATTCATGTACGATTTTATTTGAACTCCCGGGTTAAAGGAGATGTCATTGTGCTGATTTCATTGGTGTCTAAATAATAGTCTTGGGATAAATATGTCCCAAGCTAAACATACAGTATATTACATCTGGCTTTTCACTTGGATTCACATGGAATGCAAATGTGGAAGAATAGAGAAGGTATTTGCTAACACACACACACACACACACGCACGCACGCACGCACACACACACACGCGCACGCACGCACACACACACACACACACACACACACACACACACACACACACACACACACACCCACACACACACACACACACACACACACACAGGGTAAATGCAATTTACTAGAGTGCCATACTTTATAAATTCTATGTTAAGAGGCCTGTCTTTTTACAATGTTAGTGGTGAATCCTTGACAACCATCCAAACACTGAAAGAGATATAAGACCTCTTTTCGCAGCGTGGGTTCTATATTTAACAGAAGAATGTTGTGCTCTTAGAGTAAAGGGTGGGGGAATAAAGGGCCATTTCAAAGTAGCTGCAAACGAAAACACACCAAATGTTTTACGCATTTAGGAACTCACACACACAAAACAACTATATATTTAAAAAAAAGGCTTTTGAAAGGGTGACTTGATGTTGAAACATTTGTCCTCAAAAATAATAAAACATCCCATTCAAATATGAGTGGATTATTCAGCCTGGTAAAGTTCCACGATCATAAGTGAATTAATCAGCAGGACTAGTCCTGTAAAATTCCTCATTAATGTTCCTGGTTATTCATGGCGTACAAGGAGATAACAGAATGCTAATAAAGGAAATATTCATTGGGCAAGGGTAAGCCACATTAGAGCTAGAACGCACGCACGCACACACACACACACGCACGCACGCACGCACGCACACACACACACGCACACACACACACACACACACACACACACACACACACACACACACGCGGTCCCGCAGTCGGCCCTGTTGAAAGGTAAATTTCTCCAGACATCACACACGCTATTTCACATTGCCCAGACAACATGGCCTGGCCTCCATGGTTAATTGTGCAAAAGTTGGCGGACAATCGCAATGGTGGTCCACACTGTACTTGACACTGGGGGTGAAGCTGGCTGCCTGCTCAACGTAGTCCATTTAGCAGCACAGCTGAAGTGTTTACATTTGGTGTGTCTGTCGCCCCATTGTCTCAGAATGAGGACATTGAAATCACCTGGTGGGAGGAAAAGGGTCCCGAAGAAGAAGGCCTTTGTCTGAGCCGGGGGTGGACTGGGGGAACACAGGCACCTTCCCTGTCGCCCTCTCCCAGGGTATTTTTTTGTTGTTGTTAAACCCTTCCTCAGTCAGTCATTAGTCGGCTACAGTGGGGAGGGAAACGTGAGGCCCTTAGCGGGACCTCAGTCTTTTCAAACAGGAGGAACGCCTTTTGTTTTTGCACCCTGTCAAAAACGGTCACCTAATTAAACCTGATATCTCTGGCCAAAGAGAAACCATTTGTTAATGGCTCTTTTGGAATTTACTTAATGAGTTTAGATGCCCATTGTGTTGGCACGGGAGCTCCTGTAAGACAACGTTCTGAACAAGAATGCACACACAAGCACACACACACACACACACATAAATGAGGGTTGAAGATTGAGCAATGGAAGCAACGAGCTGACATGACTGTGGTCTAAGTAGACAAGGTGAAGCATGAGGGAAGAGGGCTATGGAATCAAGGCAGGTCATTAAAGGCGGAAGAAAAGGGTACAATACCCAGGGGCCTGGTTCTATAGTTCCAGCCTGCCTGGCAATGTGTTGGTGCACGGCGGACATTTCAGGAGCTATCTAGCCACCGTGCTTCTACACCTGCATTGCTTGCTGTTTGGGGTTTTAGGCTGGGTTTCTGTACAGCACTTTGAGATATCAGCTGATGTACGAAGGGCTATATAAATACATTTGATTTGATTTGATTTGATTTATCTTAACAACACCTTGATCATATCAAGTCGCTGACCCCATTTTCTTCCTCAAACTCCAGCGGCTTCTTTTGGGGGCCCTATCAGTTGTCGTCCCCGTCCCCCTCCCTCATCCCCCTTCTATGCTTTTGTTCATGTCTCAAGGCTTCGGGTCTCTCTTTCTTCTTGGATCTTTGGTGAGGGAAGAAGCTTGTTAGCTGGCGTGGATATTTTGACTGGAGTTACACTTTGGCCACTTGCCTATGGAAACAGTGTCAAGGAACAACCTGAAATAATTGTGAGGTTCAGCCTGATAAATATCAAAAGATCCTCACATCTCTTTTCTTTATCCCTCCTTTGTTTTTCCAGTGAAGGAAACTTGTAAATTAATCTTAGAGTCAAAAGAAGATTTATTTATTTTTTGCTTTGGATTCTCTCTCTAGTTATTTTTCAGTTTTTTGTCCCAGAAGTTTTCATCAAAGGGGGATAGTGTCTGAAACCTAGCGTAAGACCATGCTTGCAATTCAAAGATTGGATGTTTATTGAGGTTTGCAGGCCACAGTTTATTTAATGAGAGTCAGACTCTAAGCTTCAGGAAAGAAATAAACAAATAGAATGTGGATTTTGGTTTGGGAAAGACCATGGAATGGAGAAAAAGTCAGAAAGAAGGGTGAATGACATTATTGCAGACACAAACAAATAATTAAGGCATATAGTATGAGGATATGTGGAAATGTGGAATATACCGGTAGAGTTATGTTGTGTACGCACGTTACAGCAACAACTGTGCGTTTTCACTTATGCAGCATAACAAAATACGTTCTGTTTCAATGCTATAATATATTCACAAACATAATATACATAATCAATACACTTTCGACCCTACTCTTCAATATCATCATATTAATAGTATCAAATATTTGTTCATCATTGCTATCTGAATGATGGATGATACAATACGTCCAAAATATATTTGAACCATTTTAATGTATGCTTCTTAGCATCATCAATATGTTATTGCATGTGAAGTACGTTCAGTGCCAACGTCACAGAGGCCTTGGCCTTGGTTGTTGAACCTGATGCATGTCAAGCTATTACTGGCCCTAGTAAAAGCACACTCTGCTGAGGTTTCCGACAGAGACACTATCCTCTCGCGAAAACAACCACACCACCAGGAAATGCAACTGAGAAAGGCAGATGGTTCAGATACTTCTTCCAATTAATGAAGAAAGGAAAGCATAGGAAGATTGGAGGGAGAGAGAGGGAGAGAGAGAGAGAGAGAGGGAGAGAGAGAGAGAGAGATAGGGAGGGAGAGAGAGAGAGAGAGAGAGAGAGAGAGAGAGAGAGAGAGAGAGAGAAAGAGAGAAAGAGAGAGAGAGAGGGGAAAAGAGGAGTGCGGCTAGGATTTTTTATAACCCCACTCTTGTTCGTGCCCTTGCCTTAGTTAAACCAGTTAGGCCTGTTACATTAGCCATTGGAATGGTTTATGTACTTGTACCAATTCAATTATTTGTTTCTGCGAGTCAGCTGTGGAGGAAGCCAGGGAAGGCACTCACATAAATTCTAGCTGTTAATTTCCAAGTAATGCAGTGGCCGTGATCATTTAAGACAGGACAATTGATACCGCTGTCAGTGGAGAGGCCTCCGTAAAGGATGTTTTTACAGAACATCATGGTGACACTTTGCTCAGATGAATGTCCAGGAAAGGCGTTTGATGAATGTAATGTAATGAAATAAATGGGGGCCAAAATGCCTCCACACGTCTTGTTAAGAATATTTGATTCATCGTATGAAATCCCGAACAGTTCTAGTTCTCCCAGTCGTCCGCCGAGGATCTTTCTATCATTTTTTTGTTGTTGTTGTCATCAGTCAATATATGTGACATTGACAACACTTAAAGTCCCCCCCCCCCCCCTCTCTCTCTCCCTACAGCATTTTATAGCTTCTCATTGTCAGGGCCCGCCGTAGATATACATTTCCATGTCAACTTTCGGGAGGTGTCAGAGTCAGAGAGATGGTGGTGGGTCGTGGGCGAAACAGTAATGTCAGTTTGTGTATGTCACTCTGAGCTGGAGATGAGGAGGGGTGGGACGGAACTCTTACATTAAAACACACAAGAAACACCCCGCGTCGGGAATTTTAGACGACACAAAATGATAATATTCCGTGCTGAAGCACCCATTCAGTTGTGTGACTTGACCTTCGTGTCATATGCATGACAGTGTTTGGATGTGATGTCTGAACCTCATTGATCTCTCTCTTTGTGACTCTTTGTAGCGCAGAGGCTTTACAAAAGGAACGCTCTGAACGTCAACAGAAGGCTGTAAAGCTCCGTCGACTGCCAAGACCAAGGAACTATTTACACGTCACAGATCTACACCAGGTTGGCTTCTCTCTCTGTTCACTTGCGAAGTCAGTTTGCACCCCTCCAGAACATGAGCTCCTTTCTTCCTCATCCTGTGGATCTGCTTCTGTTAAAACCAAATTCACTACCAAGATAAATCCCCTCCATTTTGGCTAAAGATTCGGTTTACATTCAAGACGTAATATACAGTATATCTTGTCTATGTTTGCAGTAGGCAGCACTAACATTTGCTCGCTATACCGCCTCAATGGAGCATGCATTTTATTCTGTTTTAAGGGGAGCATCAGCAGACCACTGTGGAGTGGTAACTCCAGCTGTGAAAGTAACTCCAGCTGTGAAAGTAACTCCAGCTGTGAACTATATGAATATGTTACTCATCCGTGCCGCTCTCGCGAATAACTAAGGCCACCGTCCTTAGGTGTCATCAGTTTTGGGGCCTAACAAGTCACATCTTTTTCAACCTGAGTGACTTTTAAACATATCATGTTAATGAATAGGTATTAACTTGATTGAATGTCACCATTATGCAACTCACCTGAAAAACAACTAAGGTAAGGTAGCATGGGATGTATTGGCCCACTGAAGAAAGAGATATTAGAACATAGTTCCATACTGTATCTCAGATGGGTCTGTTAAATTGTGGCCAGCACCACCTCAGTAATGTCATGATGATGTTTACCTTGAGACAGCGGGGTTAACCATTTTCTGCAGAGATATTGATTGAATATCATGTGCCAACCTACTAAATGTTCCCTAATAAACTCATTCTCAGAATGATATTTAAAAAAAATAATAATCTAGGTATACATGTGTGCATTTTACCAAGAGCTAAGAGTTAATAGTACACCTAGCATTTCCCAGCATTTGGTTCATAACATAGAGAAAATATACATGTATTTTTGGAGTATTTAAGGTGACACCTTGCTTGGTAGTCCACTTATTGTCTAATTTCTGGCTTCTTGTAAACAAATTGATGTTATCAATTGTGATGTTGGCAAATATGGCATCCGATCATCTGCTTGTTGAATGTTTATCTACCCTCACACTCTCCCACCTGCTAAGAGGTGCCACGCTTTAATGAAATTGTTTGAATATCCCGGCCTGGTTGCTAAGGAACAGTGCTTCTTGTTCCTGAGGATGTGATGCTTACAGATTTCTGTCATCAAATAATGATTAGAGATGTGCCAACCTCAAGGTGTGCGGAGCACTGAAGGATGTATTCAGATGGAGATTTGTAAACAGCTCCAAGAAAGGGGGGGGGGGGGGGGTGTAGGACTTTGTGTGTGTGTGTGTGTGTGTGTGTGTGTGTGTGTGTGTGTGTGTGTGTGTGTGTGTGTGTGTGTGTGTGTGTGTGTGCCTGTGTGTGTGTGTGTGTGTGTGTGTGTGTGTGTGTGTGTGTGTGTGTGTGTGTGTGTGTGTGTGTGTGTGTGTGTGTGTGTGTGTGTGTGCGTGCGTGTGTGTGTGTGTTTTGCAAGGCTTGGCTTAGGCACCAGTTCCAGGTCTGGCACTTTAAAAGGAAATGTGATGGTTTTCTCTGTGAACCAAGGGTTTGTCATAGCTACAGTGCCTTTGATGGCTTCATATCCTAATGTCATTAGCAATGGTTTACTGTTGACATTTTGTTAAGGAATAGCTAGACAGATTTCTGTAGTTTACAGAATTACGTTAGTGAGGAATTTGTTATATTTGTTGACAATGTTGCTATAAAAAAGAAATGTCAACAACACATTTTCAGTGATTATAACTTGTCACGGTCAACTTAACACAGGACTCGTTTTTTTATCCTTTTTTCATGTTTGATCTCTTCTCTTCAATCACATCCTTTCACATATTTATATCAGAAAATGTATCGCTGCTGAACACAACCTTACACTAAATTGGTACTATACAAAAATGTTGGACATCAGGTATTCATGAATGCATCTATGAATAATATACATTTGTGTGTGAATGGTTGGCAAGTTATTATTTAAAAATGTTTCATTTCAAACAGACAGAAAAGGTCTTATGAAATGCTCATGTAGTACATATGAATGTGTTATATATAGCGTATGAATGTATTAGGAAGTCCTAATGTAGCTACCCTTTAAAAACAATACAGAGTATTACCTAAGTGCTACCTAAGAAGTCCGCTCTTGTTTTATCCAACTCTGTGACGGATAGTCTGTCCACTGTCTTCCAGCTTGGCTTCCTGTTTGCGTCACATTGATTGTTGTCCCCCCCCCCTGACTGCAGGCGAGCCTTTGAACAATGGCATACGGAGAGCAGCACCTCTCCACAGGCTCTCAGAGTGGGATTCAATCAACATGAGGCAGGAGGTCCTCAGATTGCATAGCTCCAGAGACTCCCATCCATGGGGGCACTAACTCCAATGCACCACCCCCCAAAACGTGAAGCCTTTCAATGTATCATTATTGGCTTACTCACCACTGGTTTGGATCAATTGTTCCTTCGTTAATGGATAATAATTGAAGTGTGAGTTCCGTCGTGCCACCATACCGCCTCATACAATGACAACACTGAAGGATGCGTTTAATTCAAGTTCAGAGTAGCATTAACGGGAGCAGGACCTAAATTGACATCTCTGTACGCTCAGAGTAAAGACGTTTCCTTCATTCACTAAGGCTCCGAGGCACACTCTTGATAATTACAAAATCCACGGTATAGGCTTCCTTCCCTTCTGACTGCAAGCCTGAAACGCAGAAACATCAGGACTAGAGTCATGCAGAAATGGCTCCTCTCGTGGGCTATGCATTAACGGCCATATCAATTGAACGGTGTTTAAGTGCTGTGAAAGGAGCCCAGTACCAGACGTGAGGGGCGGAGGCGCGCCGCGTTACACAGAGCAGCACACGTTCGGTCAGCACATCCTGTGATCTGCGTCTCTAATGTGGATCGAGAGGAACGTTAACTGTGAAAAAGAAATGTCATCGTCGGAGTCCTTTCATTCAAGATGTTCCCCTCAGATAAGAATTTCTATGGTTCCGGACTCAGCAACTCAAATCAATCGACACAATTAGAGGCCCGAGGCTATTACCATTGTGCGCACTAACACATTCGCTACACTGAATAACCTCTCCTCATTGAGAACAGAAGAAAGCCAGTGGAGGTGAGTGACTCAATGGGGTGAGGAAACCTGACCAGATACAGCTTCTAATCGGAGCCAATAAAAAACCCCGTGACTGGAGGTGAATCGCTGTTAACCTCAGTCGCGCCGTACACGAATGCAGTCAGAGGTTTATAGCCACAAAACACAAACATACAGGAAGTTCCTAGCCACCCAGTAGGATACGGTAATCAGACACAAGTGTTTTGGAGAAGTTAAGGGGATCACAAGATCAACTGCGGATGGTAAGAGGGGTAAGGAGAGCGGATCTGAGGTGAGTGACTCATCATCGGCAACAGGAAAATGGGGTTGTGCAACCGTGACCATTGGCCATCAAACACACACACACACACACACACACACACACACACACACACACACACACACACACACACACACACACACACACACACACACACACACACATACATAAGGCGGCTGTTTTTTTCCCGTGGCATGAGCTGAATGGTGGTGGCCGATTATACACACCTGTTCTTCTGCCTGGGAGATTTTGCAACCAGGGGAAAGAAAAGGAACAGCCTAAAACCACAGCTGTGCTTGCAGTTAAACAGATAGAGGAGGCCGGCCGCGATTATGTAACCTTAGTGTAACACTTGGTATGGTGTGTGGGCAGAGAGGGAGGGAGGGAGGGAGGGAGAGAGAGAGAGAGAGAGAGAGAGAGAGATGGGGCATGGGAGATTACACATAATTTTTATTGCATTTCTCTTTGCCAAATAAGAAAAATTGAGAACAAATCTGTCAGCACGAACAAATAAAAGATACGTTTCTGATTGGTATTGTATCGTGGTTTATCACTGAGAAATGCCCAAAGGCACAACAATAGTATGCAATGTCTAATATGCTTCAAACAGTAAATAATTTGTCATTAAGATTAGGAGTGAAAGTAATTACAAGTAAATGCTCATTATTGCTAATTATGGTTTATACAGCAACAGCAGCAGCTATAAGTAGAAAGTTGAACTGACATTGTTTACCTGTTTTGACAGATAACGAAAATCTATTTCTTAAATGACTATTTCTATGGGACAACTTCTATAATGACTATTTCTATATATAAGACATACTGTATATTTTTTTATTTTTTTATTTCACCTTTATTTAACCAGGTAGGCAAGTTGAGAACAAGTTCTCATTTACAACTGGGACCTGGCCAAGATAAAGCAAAGCAGTTCGACACATACAACGACACAGAGTTACACATGGAGTAAAACAAACATACAGTCAATAATACAGTATAAACAAGTCTATATACGATGTGAGCAAATGAGGTGAGATAAGGGAGGTAAAGGCAAAAAAAGGCCATGGTGGCAAAGTAAATACAAATAGCAAGTAAAACACTGGAATGGTAGATTTGCAATGGAAGAATGTGCAAAGTAGAAATAAAAATAATGGGGTGCAAAGGAGCAAAATAAATACATAAATTAAATACAGTAGGGAAAGAGGTAGTTGTTTGGGCTAAATTATAGGTGGGCTATGTACAGGTGCAGTAATCTGTGAGCTGCTTTGACAGTTGGTGCTTAAAGCTAGTGAGGGAGATAAGTGTTTCCAGTTTCAGAGATTTTTGTAGTTCGTTCCAGTAATTGGCAGCAGAGAACTGGAAGGAGAGGCGGCCAAAGAAAGAATTGGTTTTGGGGGTGACTAGAGAGATATACCTGCTGGAGCGTGTGCTACAGGTGGGAGATCGTATGGTGACCAGCGAGCTGAGATAAGGGGGGACTTTACCTAGCAGGGTCTTGTAGATGACATGGAGCCAGTGGGTTTGGCGACGAGTATGAAGCGAGGGCCAGCCAACGAGAGCGTACAGGTCGCAATGGTGGGTAGTATATGGGGCTTTGGTGACAAAACGGATTGCACTGTGATAGACTGCATCCAATTTGTTGGATATAAGGACTATTTCAATAAAATAAATCTTCTTCCATGACGAACTAATTATTTATGGATTATTTATATCAGAACTTGTTTTTTTAAGGACTATTTCTATAATGACATTTCAATAAGGACAATTGTCACTGCATATTTTCCCTTCAGAGGTCATGCTTCTTTCTTAAAAAGGAACAGGCAATAGAGTCGGAGTTGGGATCTTGCGTAACGGAATGCAATTAAAACCTGCCGGTGTCAGATGCCAGGGTTTCAAACTTAAAAGGCTCCTCTGAGTCGTACCCTAACAGTCTGGCTTGGCAACACTCAGGTTGACTCCAGAGGCGAGACTTCCCCAACTAAATGAACATCGGGACAGGCACAGATTAGACCTTAATTGAGAGGTTTGTCTAAATACCGCTCTGAAACCTGTGGTAGAAGTCTCATCGAGCCTGATTGCCCTGGTGTTACACCATCCACCCACAGTGGGTTCATAAACACAGAGCACAACAGTAGGTAAGAGAATGGAAAGAGGATTCCCTACCAGACCTTGGAATGATGAAACAGCCCATTCACACAGCAAGCCTAGTGATAACAGGGTGTATGAGGGGGAGGACTCGCTTGGTGCCAGCCAGCCAGCCAGTCACAACAGTTCCTCCTCTCATCTTTCTCTCTGTTACTGTGCATAATCAGGTGTAACGTCATCCCCACCTCCACAGCCCTGCGTAGTAACATCAGCGATCTCTCTATTGACATGAGAAGGTAAAGTCCCACTTCATATGTAGCTGATGACTGATGCCTCTCCCCTGGAGGGAGCTGAAGGGAGGTGGTGTGATGGCATGTGGCAGCGTGGAAGGAACGGGGTACAGGTGAGAAAGGAAAGGGGGCAGCTAGGCCACGCTAGTGGGCAGGTTGGGGGAATGCTCGCTGTCAAAAGGGTAATAATTAATGATCAAATTTTAATGGTGGCGGCAGTGGGCGGGCCTGGCGGGGCCAGGACTAGCGGGGCTGTTGATGCCATTAATTCAGCCCAGTGGAGCCAGGCTCTGCTCAGGACCTGCCGCAGCTGTCACCGCGCTTGCTTAATTATCCTCCCGCCCGCGGCCGCCTCTCCTCTCCGCTCGCCGTGCCTCGCCGCACCGCACGCTCTGTGACGCTGACTGTAGGACAGGACAGTACGGTGGCAGTCAAGCAGCAAAGGGACACACACAGATTCCTGGGCACTGCCATGCAGGCTAACAGGCATAGCAGAGAGGTTAGGGCATTATGGGTGTGCAAGAAGGCCCTGTTCTTTGTGTAGACGTGGAGTCTCAATGCATAGTACTTCTGATGGATTGGAGTGGGAATACACTATATATACAAAAGTATGTGGACACCCCTTCAAATTAGTGGATTCGGCTACTTCACAAAGTGAAGCGAAGCGAAGTGGTAGGCCACACAAGCTCACAGAACGGGACCACTGAGTCCTGATACGCTTACTGCGCAAAAATTGTCTGTCCTCGATTGCAACACTCACTACCAAGTTCCAGAATTTCTCTGGAAGCAACGTCAGCACAATAACTGTTCGTCAGGAGCTTCATAAAATGGGTTTCCATGACCGAACAGCCGCACACAAGCCTAAGATCACCATGCACAATGTCAAGCGTCGGCTGGAGTGGTGTAAAAATTGCCGCCATTGGATTCTGGAGCAGTGGAATGCGTTCTCTGAAGTGATGACTCACGCTTCACCATCTGGCAGTCCAACAGACGGAACTGGGTTTGGCGGATGCCAGGAGAACGCTACCTGCCCGAATGCATAGTGCCCACTGTAAAGTTTGGTGGAGGAGGAATAATGGTCTGGGGCTGTTTTTCATGGTTCAGGATAGGCCCCTTAGTTCCAGTGAAGGGAAATCTTAACACTACAGCATACAATGACATTCTAGACAATTCTGCACTTCAACTTTGTGGCAAAAGTTTGGGGAAGGCCCTTTCCTGTTTCTGCATGATAATGCCCCGTGCACAAAGTGAGGTCCATACAGAAATGGTTTGTCGAGGTCTGTGTGGAAGAACTTGACTGGCCCACACAGAGCCCTGACCTCAACCCCACTGAACACCTTTGGGATGAATTGGAACGCCGACTGCGAGCCAGGCCTAATCGCCCAACATCAGTGCCCGATCTCACTAATGCTCGTGGCTGAATGGAAGTCCCCACAGCAATGTTCCAACATCTAGTGGAAAGCCTTCCCAGAAGAGTGGAGGCTGTTATAGCAGCAAAGGAGGGACCAACTCCATATTAATGCCCATGGTTTTGAAATGAGATGTTTGACGAACTTTTGGTCATGTAGTGTATCATGTGGGAGATGGCATATGTCTTTGGTTTTTACATCCTGCGTAAATGGTAAGTCATGGATGATTTAATGGTAAGTCTATATGCGTCTCACACTAAAATGTATTATCTAAAATACACTTCTATAATTGAGTTGATTCCAAGAGTAAAATGCAGGGAACCTTGAGCCAAGAAGATGAACAAGAAGAGAACATCCTTGGCTAACACACACTTGCATCTAATATTTACTAGTGTCCGATATCTCAACCTGTCTACCCTGAAAGAGAGTGTAAAGTTTACCTGCTCCTCTCAGTGCTATCCGAGGGCATGCTCTCACGCTAACCAATAACCTTTAATATTTTATCCTGCACTGGGGTGATATGTTTAGAGAGCTCTCGCTCTCTTCACTCACAAGTTGTTGTCTAGGAGGATGTGACAGACGAGTGGGAGAGGGAGCAGCCTGGCCTCAAAGACTAGACGTAACATACTAAATGTAAGTCGGTGACACTCAAATCAGTATGATACATTTTGTTACGTTTGGTATGGTTACATAAGACAGATGGTTCCCATAGGTCCAATGCAGCTGTTTTTTAAAATCTAAATATCAAATCATTTCTGGGTAACAAGTAAGTACCTTTCTATTATTGTTTTCAATTCAAATTGTTTCGTAGCAAAAGGCAATTTCTCAAGCAAGGATTTTGCTAAGACAGTCTGGGAGTGGTCTGAGTGGGGAGGGGAAAACTAAAATTAGCTGTTATTGGCAGAGAGGTTAGGAAATCTCTTTCTTATTGGTCTATTAACTAATTTACTGCATAGTGACATCACCATGGAAGGCCAAAACTCCATCCTAGCAAGACAGGCTCATATTTCAGGCAGTCTTTTCAAACAGCTGTTACACTGAACAAATAGAAAAAAGGCTTATCATAATTTTCACAATTTCACAGTATTATTCCAACCTCATATTGTGAAAGTGTGTATAAAACACAGGAAAATTACATTTTTGACCGCACTGGGATTTTAAGACAAAAAAGAAAAGAGGGAGGTTGGTCAGGGAGGATGGGTGGGCGTTTAATGTTTAATGTTTAATGCCTAGCAACCCAAGGGTTGCATGTTTGAATCACATCAAGGACAACTTTATCATTTTAGCTAATTAGCTAAATTTGCAAATACTTGCTTCTTTTTAGCTACTTTCGAACTACAAAGAATGTTAGCTAACTCTTCCTCTAACCCTACCCTTAACCTCCCATAACCCCTAGTCTAGCTAACATTAGCCACAACAAAATGGAATTCGTATGATATGGCGCCGACAGAGATGGTCGCCTCGCTTCAGGTCCTTAGGAAACTATGCAGTAATTTGTTTTTTTAATGTATTATTTCTTACATTGTTAGCCCTGAAAATCTCAAGTGTTATTACATACAGCCGAGAAGAACTATTGGATATAAAAGCGACGTCAATTACCAACATTACGACCAGGAATACTGGTCAGACTTAGAAGGCGAGCACACCATCAATCTCTTCCGAGCATATTACTCGCCAATGTCCAATTTCTAGACAACAAGGTGGATGAAATTAGGGCACAAGTTGCCTTCCAGAGAGATATCAGAGATTGTAACGTTCTCTGTTTCTCGGAAAACATGGTTCACTCGGGATATGTTGTCAGAGTCGGTACAGCCACCCGGTTTCTTCACGCATCGCGCCGACAGAGGCTAACACTTCTCTGGTAAGAAGAAGGACGGGGGTGTATGCCTTATGATTAAGGACTCATGGTGTAATCATAACAACATACAGGAACTCAAGTCCTTTGTTCACCTGACCTAGAATTCCTTATAATCAAATATCTACTGCATTATCTATCAAGAGAATTCTCTTTGATTAGAGTCACAGCCGTGTAAATCCCCCCCAAGCAGATACCTGGATGGCCCTGGAGGAACTTTACTGGACTCTATATACACTGGAAACCGTATATCCTGATGCTGCATCTGTTGTAGATGGGGATTTAAATTAAAGCTAATCTGAGAACAAGGCTTCCTAAATTCTATCAGCATATCGAAAGCGTGACATGAGCTGGTAGCATTCTCAACCATTGCTACTCTAACTTCCGCAATGCATACAAAGCCCTCCCCTGCCCTCCCTTCGGCAATCTGACCATGACTCCATGTTGTTGCTCCCAACCTATAGACAGAAACTAAAACAGGGAACGCCCGTGCAAGGGTCTATCCAACGCTGGTCTGATCAATCGGATTCCATGCTTCAAGATTACTTTGATCACTTGGACTGGGATATGTTCCGGGTATCCTCAGACAATAACATTGACGTATACACTGATTCAGTGAGCAAGTATATTAGCAAGTGCATCGGTGATGTTGTACCCACTGTGACTATGAAATCTGATTTTAATCATGGCAAGGCGAACGGAAACATGACCGAATACAAACAGTGTAGCTATTCCCTCCTCAAGGCAATCAAAAAAGCAAAGCGTCAGCATAGAGTCAAAGTAGAGACGCAATTAAACGGCTCAAACATGAGACGTATGTGGCACGGTCAACAGTCAATCAAGGATTACAAAAAGATATCACGGATATCGACGTCTTGCTCACAGACAAATTAAACAACTTATTTGCTCGCTTTGAGGACAATACAGTGCCACTGACACAGCCCACTACCAAAGCCTTTGGGCTCTCCTTCTCCTTGGCCAACGTGAGTAAAACATTTAAACGTGTTAACCCTCACAAGGCTGCCGGCCCAGACGGCATCCCTAGCCACGTCCTCAGAGCATGTGCAGACCAGCTGGCTGGTGTGTTCACAAACATATTCAATCAATCCCTATCCCAGTCTGCTGTGCCCACATGCTTCAAGATGGCCACAATTTCCCTGTCCCCACTTAAGCTAAGGCAACTGAACTAAATAACTAGCACCCCGTAGCACTCACTTCTGTCATCATGAAGTGCTTTGAGAAACTAGTCAAGGATCATATCACCTCCACCCTACCTGATACCCTAGACCCACTCCAATTTGCATACCGCCCCAATAGGTCCAAAGAAGACACAATCGCCAGCACAATGCACACTGCCCTATCCCATCTGGACAAGAGGAATACCTATGTAAGAATGCTGTTCAGCCTTTTATACCATATTACCCTCCAAACTCGTCATTAAGCTCGAGACCCTGGGTCTCGACCCCGCCCTGTGCAACTGGCTCCTGGACTTTGACATGCCGCCCCACAGGTGGTGAAGGTAGGAACAACAACATCTCCACCCCGCTGATCCTCAACACTGGGGCCCCAGAAGGGTGCATTCTCAGCCCTCTCCTGTACTCCCTGTTCACTCATGACTGCGTGGCCATGCACGCCTCCAACTCAATCATCAAGTTTGCAGACGACACTACAGTGGTAGGCTTGATTACCAACAACGACGAGACGGCCTACAGGGAGGAGGTGCAGGCCCTCGGAGTGTGGTGTCAGGAAAATAATCTCTCACTCAACATCAACAAAACAAAGGAGATGATCGTGGACTTCAGGAAACAGCAGAGGGAGCATCCCCCCATCCACATCTACGGGACAGTAGTGGAGAAGGTGGAAATTTTTAAGTTCCTCAGTACACTTCACGGACAAACTGAAATGGTCTACCCACACAGACAGCATTGTGAAGAATGCGCAACAGCGCCTCTTCAACTTCAGGAGGCTGAAGAAATTTGGCTTGTCATCTAAAACACTCACAAACTTTTACAGATGCACAATCGAGAACATCCTGTCGGGCTGTATCCACGCCTGGTACGGCAACTGCTCCTCCCACAACCGCAAGACTCTCCAGAAGGTAGTGCGGTCTGCACAACGCATTACTGGGGGCAAACTACCTGCCCTCCAGGACACCTACAGCACCCAATGTCACAGGAAGGCCAGAAAGATCATCAAGGACAACAACCACCCGAGCCACTGCCTGTTCACCCCGCTATCATCCAGAAGGCGGGGTCAGTACAAGTGCATCAAAGCTCAGACCGAGAGACTGAAAAACAGCTTCTATCTCAAGACCACAGACTGTTAAACAGCCATCACTAACATAGAGTGGCTGCTGCCAACATACAGACTCAAATCTCTGGTCACTTTAATAAATGGATTAAATGGATTTAATTAAGGTATCATTAGTCACTTTAAATAACGCCACTTTAATATTGTCTACATATCCTATGTTGCTCGTCTCATATATACTGTATTCTCTACCATCTACAGCATCTTGCCTATGCCGCACGGCCATCGCTCATCCATATATTTATATGAACATTTTCTTATTCATCCCTTTAAATTTGTTTGTATAAGGTATTCGTTGTGAATTTGTTAGATTACTTGTTAGATATTACTGCACTGTCGGAACTAAGAAGCACAAACATTTCGCTACACTCGGATTAACATCCGCTAACCATGTGTATGTGACCAATAAAAATAGATTTGATTTGTCTTGCAAATGACTAAAATATTGTACACATTTACTTTCGTAACATATCATATGAATGGTAATTCGTAAACATATTTTAATGAAGTGATGGATCTCCACAAATTAAATACGTTCCAATACGAAACATAACATGCACTCAATGGACGGAGACAAGTTTACGTTTACTATATTACTACTTTCACAGGTTGGAGGGAGAGAGACGGAGAAAGAGAGAGAGAGAGAGAAAGGGAGAGAGATGGTGTGAGAGAGAAAGGGAAAGAGGGAGGCAGAGACAGAGACAGTAAAAGAGAGAGAGAGAGAGAGAGAGAGAGAGAGAGAGCGAGAGATGGTGTGAGAGAGAAAGGGAAAGAGAGGGAGGCAGAGACAGACAGTAAAAGAGAGAGAGAGAGAGAGAGAGAGAGAGAGAGAGAGAGATGGTGTGAGAGAGAAAGGGAAAGAGAGGGAGGCAGAGACAGAGACAGTAAAAAAGAGAGATAGAGATAGAGAGTAAGAGAGAGAGAGAGAGAAAGAGAGAGAGAGATGGTGTGAGAGAAAGGGAAAGAGGGAGGCAGAGACAGAGACAGTAAAAGAGAGAGAGAGATAGAGATAGAGAGAGAGAGAGAGAGAGAGAGAGAGAGATGGTGTGAGAGAGAAAGGGAAAGAGGGAGGCAGAGACAGAGACAGTAAAAGAGAGAGAGAGAGAGAGAGAGAGAGAAAGGGAAAGAGAGGGAGACAGACAGAGACAGTAAAAGAGAGAGAGAGAGAGAGAGAGAGAGAGAGAGAGAGAAAGGGAAAGAGAGGGAGACAGTAAAAGAGAGAGAGAGATAGAGAGAGAGAGAGAGAAAGGGAAAGAGAGGGAGACAGACAGAGACAGTAAAAGAGAGAGATAGAGAGAAAGAGAGAGAGATAGTGTGAGAGCGAAAGGGAATGAGAGGGAGACAGAGACAGAGACAGTAAAAGAGAGAGAGAGATAGAGAGGAAGAAAGAGAGAGAGAGAAAGAGAGAAAGAGAGAGAGATGGTGTGAGAGAGAAAGGGAAAGAGAGGGAGACAGAGACAGAGACAGTAAAAGAGAGAGAGAGATAGAGAGGAAGAAAGAGAGATGGTGTGAGACAGAAAGGGAAAGAGAGGGAGACAGAGACAGTAAAAGAGAGAGAGAGATAGAGAGTGACGGTGAGAAAGATATCCACTCTCGCTTTCCTGGAGGATTATTTCCGTACCTGTTCAAACATACTCCTGTAAATAATTCATCTTGTTGAGCCCCGGATCTCTTGTACATACTCATGCTTTTACCTCTCCGGTGGATATGTACCTAGTCTCGTGGACAAAAAGGGCCAGGGACGACATCAATGCAGCGATGTCTGCCTATGGGAGAGGCAAAACAAACATTGCTTGTGTACGAAACAAATGCACCACTCTTCACAACCCATGTTCACAAGACGTAGTGGGCTGTGAGTTATATTAATTATAGATACCTTAACTGTGCCATACTCTCACAAAATGGATCGCGTAAGGTTGAGCTGCGTGTTGAATATCCAGAGTTAACTTGATACTCTCCATACCTCCTCTTGAAGACAAAGTGAGCTTCTATTCTAAGTCCACTTTTGATGTGTTTTGAGGAACGGTTTCAGGTGAAGTGTTAAGTGAGAAACAAAGTACACTGGATTGAGCATGTACAGTATGCAGTGGCAATATTAGCATTTACGTCTTGGTGGAGGAATTTAGATGCATGCCAGCAAAGTCACTACACAACACTAAACAATACATTAATTGGACTATAACGATGACAAACGGTGCCCACAAACTGTTAGGGCCTACATCAAGCTGTCCCAACAGCAGTCCCAAGACCTTACCATTGTTACACCAGGCTACCAGCGGAGCCTTCTCTGGCAGTGAAACAGTTCATTCAGACTCATTTACTGCCTTTAAAAAAAAAACATACAGTAGCTGATATGGCTGACTTGCTTAAAGAAATGTGGTTTCAACTGACTATTGAGCCGTACAAACTGTGGTATAAGGTGACAACAACCAGATAAGAGGCCATTCGTAATTTCGATTAAGACATTAATAAGTGAGCTAGGATGGACGTAGTCAATATAATTATTTGTTCAGCACTTTTGAAATGTACAGCATCAGAATTCAGAACATGGGCCGTTCTTACAGTATTCTCCCTGTCCACCAAGTCAGAACAGTAAGATAAATAAAGGGGCCATATAAGCAGACAATGAAAGCTCTTTCAATATTTGATGATGACATTTCTCTAAAACAAGCTATAGGCTACATGTGCACCACGAAGTCAGAACAGTAGGCAAAATTATGTGGGGAAAAGGGACCAAATTATTAGGGTGAGGCACAATTGGCTACTAACAGCTTACTACACAACATACACTTAGTATTACTTTATGAGCTACAGTATACACATCTCCCTGGCATATTACATAATTTATGTAACAGCATAAATGCCTTACTAAAGAAAGCAAAAAAGAGACCATGTTTGTATGTGGCTCTGCCTCACCTGCCCTGAATGACGGGTCACCACTGACAGAATGTCAGAGAGCCAAAAAGTATATACCATGGTGACTAAGCCAAATGAAGCACATTGCATACTAAATGCTACTCTGTAGGGTCCCTCTTATGGGGATAACAATTGGAAGTGCTCTAATTGCAAGATGTGACGTGATCTTTTTATAACTATGGTGTGGACCTCTTCACTTTGGTATAATCAGGGAAGAGTGTCTTGCGATGAAAGATTATCAAAGGGACCGCTCTGCGATAGTGCACAAATTAATACTATCAAATCCTCTCAATGTACACTTGTCTGAAAGGTTGCATGATAATTAAATTACATTTTAAAAATGCACATTATCATGATTAGAGCTAGTTTATCGCAATGGAACATTTCATTTTCTATGCAAGGACAATCAGGAGAACTTAATAGCAATGTGATTAAAGACAGATCTTTAGTATGTCCAGAATCTATCCCAGCATAATGTACTATAGTTCAATTTATGATAGACAATGTCTAGATATTGTAAACCAAAAATATCTGTCCAACAGAGGAGCAAAGGCTTTAATGATGTATGTTGAACTGATGGACTGATTCAGTTGCATTGTACATTATTCTTGCTGACACAGTTTACTGTCTCGGATAAAACTGAGGCCTCTCTCTTTGACAACAGTGTATTTCAGAATCCAAAATCCCCTCAAAAATGCATTTACTCAATTATATATCATCATAATTTCTGACATAGTTATACAACAACTACAGTGTTTAAAAGGAAAGTGTATCTAGTGGGAATGTTATTACACTATGGCTAAGACTTCAAGCATTCACATTTTTTTAGGGTGGGGGGCAGTTTGATTTGTGTTTAATTAATTCTTAAATGTTGTCAATAAATAGATATATCACAGTGACAACAATGATGTACTGTAGACCAATCCTGGTCTTACAAGTTACAAAAATGGCGTATTAAAAACAGCAAGATCTCAGTGTAGGATCACAGTTCAGCCATCCCCAACACTCAGAAAGTCCCTTTATTTTTCCTCCTCTTTAGCCACATCGCTGCAGCATGAAGGTTCGCCTCTCCTACTTCTCTCCTCCCGTCCTCCCCTCTCTGCACTAGGGGCAGCTTTCTGCATCAGAAGAATTCTTGGCAAATTAATGCGCTACCTCTTGGGCTAATTCAATTAGAAAGGACCAAAACTACAGAGCAGCTTTTGTGGTGGACACAATGTTGTGCTTCATGCGTCTTTGCTCAGGGTGGAATTTCTGCCATTTAGACCCTTCTTTGCCCGCAGCAGGATTCTGGACTTTCTAACACAGTCAAGTTTGCTAATTTGCTTGAATTAAAAATAATTATTAGCTGATAATAAGAAAGGGAGCAACGATGGCTCCGGGCAGGGATGAGTGGAAAAGGGTGAACTCTGCACCACCTGAAGCGCATGCAATTTTTATGAATTCCTGCCTAAAACGAGGTATTCAGGAGAAAAATTGCTGTGCAAATGACAAGACCGATTATGGTCGTAATTCCTCTGCTTTGTAAATGTGTGTCGCTTTGTTTCAGCTCTAACAGGATGACATTACTAACAAGTACTCCACTTGCTTTGTTATTCACCACATATTTCCGACCCCTCTAAGGCCTGATCTTTCATTCAAAGGTTAGTGCTTAATGTGGGAGACTGAGTACAGTGCTTTAAAATGGTGGTGTACATGGATAAGATAAACGTGTATTATTTTGAAGTGTCCTTCTGCATCTTTGTTTAAAACAAACTGCAGACATGGATTTGAATGTAAGTAGTACTGCTAGAAACGCATTGAAAATAGTCGGTATACTATACCTGCAATGAAAAATGTGGAATATGCATAGAATAGCTGTGTTAATATTGAAGGGTAAAGTTACACTCAGTGTGAATTATATCGTGACATCTATGGAACTAATAAAGACATGCATTTTAATGGTAAACATTTTAATGTGGCATAATCACAACAGGTGTTTTCAGATGATTGTCAAACTAATCACTTAAAAAATCTGCTACAAAACACCCCGAAATGTAATGGCATTCTGCGATTGTCATTAGGCCTAGCCTGAATTAATCGATGCATCTTGCTGACAAATTGACCTTTTTCATAAAAAGAGAAGTCGGGGCACTGTGCATGTAAACATACTCAATGACAAATATATTATGAAAACATGACTACTTAGTCAGGTAACTAGCTATCTAGCTAAGCAGTTGATGTTGGTATTGCATTTGCAACATTTTGTTGACCCACCAATGGCTAGCTAGCTACCTAGCCATATTTTAGTGCTAGCTAGCTAACCTCACTAGCTACAGGTGGAAACTTCCTTTGTAGCACATTATATTTTAACATCCTCTTTCACTTACACTTTAAACGCAATTGCCTTTTCATCTATTTAACTCTAAGTAGCTAACGTTATTATTATCCATGTTATTTGCTGTGGCTAGGTTTGCTAGCTACATGAGCCGACATCTGTCTCTTCTCCAGTGTTACAGTATATTAGTCCTAACCTAACGTAGCAGGCAAAGGAAGACATATTCTTCCCACTTTTCTTCTTCCAATTCATCGATATGATTAGCTAGAATAAGAGCTCTAAATAACTTCTAATTGTATCTCCAAACAGTCCATGAAGTTTCAACTATATGATTCGCTGACACAAATGGAAAGTTTTCAGATCTGCTGAAAATACATCAGGGAATCATATTGGTGAAATATGAAGAAGAAGGGTTGGACTTACCATCATAACAACGATGACACATGGGAAGGGAGATGATCAACCCATGGCAAACCAACAGTGAAGAACATGTAAAGATATAATTTGTTAGATTGAGTTAAACAATGTGTAATATGATAAAAAAGCAATTGCATTTAATAAAGTGTATGTGAAAGAGAATGTATTGTGTGATGTGCAGCAAAGTCAGCTTTATAATTTGGGATTCCTCCTGCTGTAGCTAACTAGCTAAGTTTAGCTAGCACTCACTCTACTTAGTAAGCTAGCTATGCATTGATGGGGGCACAGTGGGGCTGCTAGTGCTCATGTCATGGCCATACAGGTGAATGAATGGCGTGCTAGCTTTTACATATTTATTTTTTATTTCTTAAATTTAACCTTTATTTAACCCTTGTGCTTTGCTAAAAAACAATTATGTCCATTGTGGTATGGGTCAGATTGACCCGCACAGTTTAAACACACTCAAGACAGTCAAAGAATCAAGTAAAAATGGTCAAAACTTTATTTTGTCTTTCAGAAAGAAGAAATACAAGAATATTTGATTTCAAAAACCCTATTCACAATGCAGAATTTGATAAGGCTTCATTGACCAAAAATCTTTTGGAGCTCATTTTTGAGTGTCTGTGTCAGAGATCTGCTGCTCTCACGCTGAGAAGGAGACGCTTGGGGAAACTCCTTTTCACCCAAACATAAAAGTGCAACCACAACCAGTCAAAACAAAATACGTCAAAGACACTTTATTTTGGACAGGTGCAAATATCTATACACATGAACACCTCCGGGTCAAAATGACCCACAACATCATGTTTGGATACAAAATCTACGCAGACATTCCACAACACATTTTGAAGTTGGGTTTATGTCCCTAAATGAGGAAATGTACTTTAATTTCATGGAGAAAAAGAGAGGTTAACTAGTACTTTAGACAACTGAAAAGTGGATATGGGCCAAATTGACCCACAACATAACAGGAGGGGTAACTAGGCAAGTCAGTTAAGAACAAATTCTTATTTACAATGACGGCCTACACCGGCCAAACCCGGACGACGCTGGGCCAATTGTGCACCGCCCTATGGGACTCCCAATCACGGCTGGTTGTGATACAGCCTGGATATGAACCAATGTATCTGTAGTGACGCCTCAAGCACTGAGATGCAGTGCCTAAAAACCGTTGCGCCCCTCGGGAGCCCAGTGCCAATACTTTCAAATGAGTGTAAAAAACCCCCAGTGTGTTTGGATTGTGTAGAGCAGGGCTCTCCAACCCTGTTCCCAGAGAGCTACATGTTGCACTTTCTTAGTGAGCTAGCTACCTTCCCCATTTATGTCAAAAACTTCCTTTTTTCACAGCTGTCGCAAATTCTGTTGTGCCCCAGAGTTTGATACGTTCATTGCTCCCGTTTGTCCATGTTTCTTTGAGATCCTGCGTGGTTTTGTGATACTCTCAACTCGTCGTGTGGTATTAAGCACATTTATAACTGTTTTATAACACCTCAAATTAATTTAACTTTACTTAAGGTGTTTGTGCACACTATAACAGCATATGACATGGTTATGACGCCCATCATTCCCTTCAATGTGATAATGTGAAACAGAGTTTGGTAAATTATATAACACCATGTAATATGTAATAACATTTGACATAAGTTGCCACACAGTCTGTGTAATAGCAATTGTTATTAACAGTTGACATTAGAGCATATGACAATAGGATGAACAGTCATCTATAACAACCATTATAACTACTTTTATAACATTGTATACCATTACTCATAACTATTTAACACGACTTATGACAGCTTATGACAAATGTTATAATATGTTATATAGCTGTTATAAATACTTAAGAAATGAATGAATAAGGACACCTATGGTAAAGTGATACCCAAGTTTGCTAGAGTACTGGACCCAGATGGTAATGTTGCAAGTTCGCTACCAAGCTGGACCTTGTGGATACAATTGTTGCAAGTTTTCTAGCGAAAGCTCAAGACAGACAGAGGCAGACAAGCTGAGTAGAGAGATGAATGCGATTGAAAGAACCTGAACCAACTGTCACTGGTTTTAACCACGACAGAAAGGTAGGGGTGTTCGTTTAATTTGGAATTTTCATACTTACCACTGTAGCAGTACAAAATTGCATTTTAAACAAATAGGAGAAGAGACCCCCGCAACATTTCTTTTTTTACTTTGGTTGCGTTTAAGGGAGCTCATGTCTCATTTGAAGGGCTGAGCCCCCCCCCCCCACCTCCCCACCTGGTCCCCTGTAATTCGCAAGCTGGTTACAGTGAAATCAAGTTACACTATAAGGCTTAGCTTCACATTTGGCATGGAGAGGAAAAAGGGGGAAAGTGGGGGATGGCTTTTAAAATATAATAATGTAACATAAGATAGTCACACATTATGACCAATTTACCCCAGACTTAATCAATTGAACAAAGTTGCCTTTAAGTGGCTTCTGGGCAAAAAAAAAATAAAAATCTGATTTGGATCAGCAACAAAAAGTCTTGAGCATGTTATGCATGCCTTCGGGAAATCTCTTAGAAGTCTGAGGAAGTACCTCCCACTACAAGGCTCTGGTCGTGTTGAGAGGTTTGTGCCAAAGGATTAGGAATTAATTCAGTCATCAAAGCCCCTTTACCTTGTCATTAAAGGTGGGGTCCGCCTCTTTTGCTGCTGATGAAGAGACATCTGCATTCCCTTGTTCAGCCCTGCCTCCTTCATTACAATATGCCTAATGTAATACACCACAACACAAAAGGCCCAAACCGTTTTATACTAGTTGGTATTGCTAATCAGCTTCTATTCTTAAAAAAAAAAAGATTGAAAACAATTTTCAGTTTTTTTTTAGAAAAAACTCAAGCAAACATATGAAGAAAACTCACATGTCATAAGTCTATTTCAATCAGACTGTAAATCCATTTTTATCATAGACCTGGGATTCAGAAAGCAACATTTCCCCAGAGAGGTTACAACTACTCTACCTGCATTCTCCTTTTTTTTAGTTCATTTCCTTAAATCTAGTTGTAAATGAGAGTATATATTTTCAAGGGTCACTCTTAAGTTAATCAATCTCTCCAGCACGTTCACTCACATGGTATTAAGGTTATTTAGGTTTTTATTAGTCCATGGCAAGGGTCCTAGAAATGTGCGATATTCACTTTACTAAATGCAACCCAACTCATCACAATATAAACCTTTTTTGATTTTTTGTGTGTGACAGTTCACTTCTAGAAAGTAGAGCTCTCACCCATACATGAAAACAAAATGAATGGCAGTCCAAACAGATTCTATTTGACTGATAAAAAGAGTAATATGTATCATGACAAGAACCACCAAAACACATACAGGGCCTTTAATTGACACACACAGCGAACTAGGCCTGGTCTAACAAGGATGTAGGCAGCTGTCTAAATTGCAAGTTGTGTACTAATTCTGTGTGAATTAAGTCCTTCCTGTGTACCAGGGGCTTCTCTCGGTCAGTTCCCTCTTCCCTGTGCTGTTTAGATCTGTGAGAATGATAAACCTAGACAGCCAACAGGTTTGTTATGAGTGGGAACAAAAACTCAGGGAGGGTTAGATTTCCTCATAGCTAATGTCAACCGGGGAGATAATACCTCGCCTCTACTGGGGCTCAGGGCAGGCATTATCTGCTCACCAAATATTTTGCGACTTCCTTTTTAGTCATGTGGAAGGAGTTTGTTTAGACCCCTCAGAAATGGCCTGGCCCTAACGCAGGACCTGTTAGGATTGGGCTGCTAAAATGTTTCAGGTAGGTGAACCAATGAACAAGGGGACAGGAATTTAGGCAAACTATATAATCAGGAAATGAAATAAGCTGCTCTGTAAAATAGTTATCCATCTCTACTTCCCCTGTCTGTCTTACTTGTGCATGGAGATGTAAGCCTTATTTGAGCATTCCTGTGATATCACAGTGATGGCGATGAGCAGTAGACACAGTCACAGTCAACCCAGGTCTGGTTATTATGGTCTGGATGGAAGCGGGGGTGTCGCTACGGTGAGAGAGCTGTTTGGATGGCAGAGATTAAATAATGATTCCTGTTAGAATGAATTAGGGGGCTTTTGCAAAAGCTGCGGTGTGGCACACACCTTGGAAAGCAAAATTGCTATTTAAAATGATTACGAGGTCATTATACAGTGCAAGGAGCTAATGGCACCCATCTAAACTTGTCTATCACTTGGGCTTAAATACAGCGTCAACACACACACACACACACACACACACACACACACACACACACACACACACACACTTAGCTTATAGATACGCATTAGTTTCAACCAACGTGTATTCGCTGTCCATAAATTCTGACAGATTCATTTCAGTGTCATCATTTTCACATCAAGAAAAATGTGGCAAAATATTTTCCTGTGAAAGCCGGTCGTATTTGTCAAATCCCTCAGCAGACAGACTAATTTCCCAATATTGAACTATGAATATTCCTATGGAAGGGAAAGGGAGGGGTGAGGGCATTGGAGATTTTAATAAGGATAGTTTATCTTAAAGACAGAAAAAAAATAGGAAGGGGTAGAGGGCTCTGTCTGTCTGCATCTCCTGTTCCTCTCACAGGTGATGGAGGAGGCACAAAGACTGTTGCACCATAATGACAGCCACTCTAGCTGTGTTTCTCTGAACAGATGGTGATGAGCCTGTTGCTAGGATAAGGCCTGAAGAATTTCGTTTTTAATTCCACATTATTTGCCTCGCTGCCACGGTTGGATTCCTCAGGCAAAAAAATACAAAGACAAAGAAGGAATTAAAGCAAGGAAAGAGGGTCTGAGCCAGGTCAATGCAGGATTCTGGGTAAGATTGTCTGTTCAGCTGCTGAAGATCACCTGGGATGTGTTCATTATGGCACACCGTAGCAAATCTGAAAGTACAAATCTGATTCCTCAATGGACAAGGTTAGGCAGTATCTCTCTATTTCGAAACGTTTTCTTTCTACCAAACAGAGCCCTGGGTTTGGGAAGCAGAAACAGGAAGGAAGATTTGGTTTGGCATCACAGCTAGGCCATTGATGGCTGCGATAGCACTAAAGAAATAGTCAAATCCTCACCATTACGAGTCTGTTGCCCTTTCCTAATTAAGAATAGCATGTTCTTGAGGAAAAGTTAGCCTCATGTTAGTGGGTTTATCAAAACAACCAGAGACCAGATAAATAAAACACACACTCACTCACACACACACACACACACACACACACACACACACACACACACACACACACACACACACACACACACACACACACACACACACACACACACACACACACACACACACACACACACACACACACACACACACACACACACACACAGTGTGGCCCCAATGAAGTGAAGTGTTGGTGGTCTCACCAAATATTTAAGTGCTTTACTGAACTTTCAGCATTTATTTTATCACAGACATTGTTGTGTTGGCTCATTTGTCAAATTATCCTGAAACAAAAGTCTTTGAACTTGACCCTGAAATACTGTCATCCAAAAATAACAAAGAGAAACACCCATGGAGGCTCTTCAATGCCCGGCTCCTTGCAATTGCTGAGAACAAAGAACTAAAAAGAGATCAGAATATTGTGAATTCACAGCATCCACTGCAAGTTATCAAGCTTGAAAAACAAATGTTGTTGGGGGATGTGGCTTCTTTCTTTCCTTGGCTAGTTAAGCATACTCCTCAGCTAAATAAGCATAATTCTTAGCTAGTTAAGCATACTCCTTGGCTAGTTAAGCATAATCCATGGCTAGTTAAGCATACTCCTTAGCTAGTAAAGCATACTCCTTGGCTAGTTAAACATAATACTTGGCTAGTTAAACATACTCCTTGGCTAGTTGAGCATACTCCTTAGCTAGTTAAGCATACTCCTTGGCTAGTTAAGCACACTCCTTGGCCAGTTAAGCATACTCCTTGGATGGTTAAGCATACTCTTTGGCTATTTAAGCATACTCCTTGGCTAGTTAAGCACACTCCTTGGCCAGTTAAGCATACTCCTTGGATGGTTAAGCATACTCTTTGGCTATTTAAGCATACTCCTTGGCTAGTTAAACATAATACTTGGCTAGTTAAACATACTCCTTGGCTAGTTAAGCATACTCCTTAGCTAGTTAAGCATACTCCTTGGCTAGTTAAGTATAATCCTTAGCTAGTTATGCATACTCCTTGGCTAGTTAAGCATACTCCTTGGCTATTTAAGCATACTCCTTAGCTAGTTAAGAATACTCCTTGGCTAGTTAAGCATACTCCATGGCTAGTTAATTATACTCCTTAGCTAGTTAAAAACTTCTTCGGGATTGGTGTCGCTTCCACGGGACAGTTGAGCTAACGTAGGCTAATGGAAATAGCATGAGGTTCTAAGTAACAATAACATTTCCCAGGACATAGACATGTCTGATATTGGCTGAAAGCTTAAATTCTTGTTCATCTAACTGCACTGTCCAATTTACAATGTCTATTACAGTGAAAGAATACCATGCTATTGTTTGAGGAAAGTGCACAGTTTTGAACATGAACAGTTATCTAAGGATCAGATGCTTTTTTTCCATTTCTGACTAAATTTAAATATCCTGTTGCTCAGGATCTGAAGCAAGGATATGCATATTATTTACACCATTTCAAAGGAAACACTTTGAAGTTTGTGGAAATGTGAAATTAATATAGGTGAAATTATTGTGAAATTAATTTTATTACATTTTAATTAATGTAATTGATAACACAATAGATCTGGTAAAATAACATATAAACAGGGGATCAAACTGTAGAACCCAGTTCCTACATTTCTACATAAAAATAGATTTTATCAAACAAAACTATGCTACATGTTATCTCTGGGACCCTCAGGATGACAAAAATCAGAGCGAGATTACTTAATATAAGTACGTTATTTACCTTCAGAGGTGAATGTATCAAACCAGGTGCCGTGATGAAAGTTTTTTGTTGTTGTAAACTCTCCTCAAACAATAGCATGGTATTTGTTCACTGTAATAGCTACTGTAAATTGGACACCCCGGATAGATGAACAATAACTTAAGCTTTCTGCCAATATAAGACATGTGTATGTCCTGGAAAGTTCTAGTCACATTAGCGCACGTTAGCAACAACTGTCCCTGTATAGGGTTACCGATCCCATAGATCCTTAACAGGTAGGCCAGTTGAGAACAAGTTCTCATTTACAACAGCGAACTGGCCAAGATAAAGCAAAGCAGTGCGACACAAACAACACAGAGTTACACATGGAATGAAGAAACATACATTCAATAACACAATAGAAAAGTCTATATACAGTGTGTGCAAATGAAGTAAGATTAGGAAGGTAAGGCAATAAATAGGCCATAGTGGCGAAATAGTAACAATTTAGCAATTAAACACTGGAGTGATAGATGTGCAGAAGATGAATGTGCAAGTAGAGATACAGGGGTACAAAGGAGAAGAAAAAAAACATATGGGGATGAGGTAGTTGGGTGGGCTATTTACAGATGGGCTATGTACAGGTGCACTGATTTGTAAACTGCGTTAGTGAGGGAGGGAGATATGAGTCTCCAGTTTCAGTGATTTTTTTCAGTTTGTTCCAGTCATTGGCAGCAGAGAACTGGAAGGAAAGGTGGCCAAAGTAGGAATTGGCTTTGGTGACCAGTGAAATATACTTGCTGGAGCGCGTGCTACGGGTGGGTGCTGATATGGTGACCAGTGAGCTGAGATAAGGCGGAGCTTTACCTAGCAAAGGCTGATAGATGACCTGGGGCCAGTGGGTTTGTCGACGAATATGAAGTGAGGGCCAGCCTACAAGAGCATACAGGTCGCAATGGTGGGTAGTATATGGGACTTTGGTGACCAAACGGATGGCACTGCAATAAACTGTATCAAAATGGTCGGTGATCTGTTTGTTAACTTGGCTTTCGAAGACCTTAAAAATGCAGGATAGGATAGATATAGGTCTGTAACAGTTTGGGTCTAGGGTATCTTCCCCGTTGAAGAAGGGGGTGACCACGGCAGCTTTCCAATCTTTGGAGACCTCAGACGATACGAAAGCGAGGTTGAACAGGCCAGTAATAGGGGTTGCAACAATTGCAACAGATCCTTTTAGAAAGAGAGGGCCTAGATTGTCTAGCCAAGCTGATTTGTAGTGGTCCAGATTTTGTAGCTCTTTCAGAATGTCAACTATCTGGATATGGGTGAAGGGGAAATGGGGAGGCGTGGGCAAGTTGCTGTGGGGGGTGCAGAGCTGTTGACCAGGATAGGGGTAGCCAGGTGGAAATCATGGCCAGTCGTAGAAAAATGCTTATTGAAAATCTCAATTATCGTGGATTTATCGGTGGTGACAGTGTTTCCTAGCCTCAGTGCAGTGGGCAGCTGGGAGGAGGTGCTCTTATTCTCCATGGACTTTACAGTGTCCCCTAACTTTTGTGAGTTTGTGCTACAGGATGCACATTTCTGTTTGAAAAAGCTAGCCTAGGCTTTCCTGCCTGTGTATGTTGGTTCCAAACTTCCCTGAACAGTTGCATATCGCGGGGGCTATTCGATGCTAATATAGAACACCACAGGATGTTTTTGTGCTGGTCAAGGGCAGTCAGGTTTGGAGTGAACCAAGGGCTTTATCTGTTCCTGGTTCTACATTTTTTGAATGGGGCATGCTTATTTAAGATGGTGAGGAAAGCACTTTTAAAGAATAACCAGGCATCTTCTACTGACGGAATGAGGTCAATATTCTTCCAGGATACCAGGGCCAGGTCGATTAGAAAGGCCTGCTCGCTAAAGCGTTTGACAGTGGTGAATGGTGGTCATTTGACCGCGGACCCATTACGAATGCAGGTAATGAGGCAGTGATTGTTGAGATCCTGGTAGAACACAGCAGAGGTGTATTTAGAGGGCAAGTTGGTCAGGATGATATCTATGAGGGTGCCCGTGTTTACGGATTTGGGGTTGTACCTGGTAGGTTCCATGATAATTTGGGGGAGATTGAGGGCATCTAGCTTAGATTGTAGGACGGTTGGGGTGTTAAGCATATCCCAGTTTAGGTCACCTAACAGTACAAACTCTGAAGATAAATGGGGGGCAATTAATTCACATATGGTGTCCAGGGCACAACTGGGGCCTGAGCGGTTCTGTAACAAGCGGCAACGGTGAGAGACTTATTTCTGGAAAGGTGGATTTTTGAAGTAGAAGCTCAAACAGTTTGGGCACAGACCTGGCTAGCATGACAGAACTCTGCCGGCTGTCTCTGCAGTAGATTGCAACTCCAGCCCCTTTGGCAGTTCGATCTTGGCGGAAAATGTTGTAGTTAGGGGTGGAAATGTCAGAATTTTTGGTGGCCTTCCTAAGCCATGATTCAGACATGGCTAGGACATCAGGGTTGGCGGAGTGTGCAAAAGCAGTGAAAAAATCTAACTTAGGGAGGAGGCTTCTGATGTTAACATGCATGAAACCAATACTTTTACAGTTACAGAAGTCAACAAACAAATCAGCTGACCTCAAACCAGTTGAGATGGTTTTGGATGAGTTGAACTGCAGAGTGAAGGATAAGAAGCCAACAAGTGCTCAGCATATGTGGGAACTGCTTCAAGACTGTTGGAAATGCATTCCAGGTGAAGCTGGTTGAGACAATGCCAAGAGTGTGCAAAGCTGTCATCAAGACAAAGGGTGGCTACGTTGAAGAATCTCAAATCTAAAAATATTTTGCTTACTACGTGTTTCCATATGTGCTATTTCATAATGTTGATGTCTTCACTATTATTGTACAATGTAGAAAATACAGTACTACAAATGAAAAAAACCCTTGAATGAGTAGGTGTGTCCAAAGCTTCTACTGGTATGTATAACTCTTTTGTTTTTGGTCTGACATCTACTAATACAAATGCATTGAATAAAAGATTCACTACATGGAGGAGATTGTCCAAAAAAAAGATTAAATGAGGTTTGTTCTGAATTGTCTTTCCTATGTCTGAGAGATATAAAAAAGATCAGGGTACATATACAGTATATATATTTTTTTTTACATATATAGAGTACATTTTTTTCAGCTGGTACCAAAGGGACTTTCAGATGAGTCTTTTGAGGCCAGTGGGCATCCTGGAGCAAACCAACCGACATGTTTGTGAGAGTCTCACCTTTGCACAGATTAGTGTGTAGTGCAAACGGTTCGGACGCTAAAGACAAAAGTTGGCAGACCGGCAGTACAGAAAAGAGAAGAGTCTCTTGACACTTGTGGAGGTCATAGAGAAAAACGGAGAACACCATCGTGTTCATGAGAGTCTCAGGAGAGGAGATTCTAGTTTAAACTGACCGATTTTTATGGGGATTTTTGTTTTATGCTAATTAGATTTCCGCGGGGCGCGGACAAATACCTTAGGGAACCCATGTCCACATGCACTCCACAACTACAAATATGCTGTTTTACAATGATTTCTTAATCATACAACATCAGAAACAGTTCCACTATATAAACAATTATTGGCCTCTGCTGCAACACTGTCTGTTCAGTGTTTCACACAGAGGATTTCTAACTTTCCCTTTCTCCCTCCTTTCCCTCTCTCCCTCTCTCCCTCCCTTCTCTCTCTCCCTCCCTTCTCTCTCTCCCTCCCTCCCTCTCTCCCTCCCTCCCTCTCTCCCTCCCTCCCTCCCTCCCTCCCTCCCTCCCTTCCCTCCCTCCCTCCCTTCCCTCTCTCCCTCCCTTCCCTCTCTCCCTCCTTTCCCTCTCTCCCTCTCCCTCCCTTCTCTCTCCCTCCCTTCCCTCTCTCCCTCCCTCCCTTCCCTCTCTCCCTCCCTTCCCTCTCTCCCTCCTTTCCCTCTCTCCCTCTCCCTCCCTTCTCTCTCCCTCCCTTCCCTCTCTCCCTCCCTCCCTTCCCTCTCTCCCTCCCTTCCCTCTCTCCATCCTTTCCCTCTCTCCCTCCCTCTCTCCCTCCCTTCTCTCTCTCCCTCCCTTCCCTCTCTCCCTCCCTCCCTTCCCTCTCTCCCTCCCTTCCCTCTCTCCCTCCTTTCCCTCTCTCCCTCTCTCCCTCCCTTCCCTCTCTCCCTCCTTTCCCTCTTTCGCTCCCTTCCCTCTCTCCATCCCTTCCCTCTCTCCCTCTCTCCCTCCCTTCCCTCTCTCCCTCCTTTCCCTCCATTCCCTCCATTCTCTTCCCTCCTCTCTCTTTTCTGTTCCTCCCACAGTTTTAACTTTCCCACATACAAAAATGTAGGGCTTTCAGCACATACTGCCGCCCTATCTCACTGTGTACAGGACCCTGTCGGCCCGTTTCCTCCTTTGCACTTTTTTTGTTTGTTCTACTGTAATCATTTGGCTGGCCCAGATCCGTGTGGGTGTGCTGGCAGCCATACAAAAAGAGGAGGAAAAAAAACTACATGGGAACAGAGTTAAGGTTGAATATTTATTACAAGAAGCCATCTGGCGTCAGACTGTCTGTACAGGGGGCTCTCTTCTTATAATAGTTGCTCTTCTCACGTTTACTTTTCCTTTATCTCTCTCTGCCTCTCTCTGTCTCTCCCTCTCTCTCTCCTTCCCCCAGTGTCCCATTGCAAATATTCAGGCTAAGCCACATTGCTTGCATAGCCCTTATTATCATTGCATCATTATGTCATTAAAGGCCCTGACTTAATTTATGTGGAAAGAGAGCTAAGATTTATCTTCCCCTAACCGGCCCTGGGTAGCTTTGGGAGGGATCCTCAGGCACTTTCCAGGGTCATTTGACACATCAATCTGTAAGTTCATGAACTTGTGCAGATGTTGGATCTTATTTTGACCTATATTGTCACAGCAAAATAATCCCGCAGCAGGAGGATTTAAACATTTAGTCCATAATGCTGCTTGATTGGTGGTTATGTGTTTGTGCGTTTTTTCCATGAATTTATGTCAATCACGAAGCTCATCTGCATTTCCTGCGGTGCAGAAACATTCTAAGCAACAAAAGAGTGAACAAATTAAGATTCTACATCTGTATCATAGCACTTCTAAACATCAAGTTACTACACACCTGTATTGTAGCTACTGTATGTCTGTGTAGCAACCGAAATCCATGAGTGAATTTTCTGTAATGCAGATTGTGTGTGTGTGTGTGTGTGTGTGTGTGTGTGTGTGTGTGTGTGTGTGTGTGTGTGTGTGTGTGTGTGTGTGTGTGTGTACATTCAGACTTCCTGGTTGTGTAATCCCATTGGGAATTGGAGTAGGAACCAGCTGCATGTCACCCTCAAATCTCTATGGAATGTGTGGCATTCCCAAGAGAAAAAAACCCACACAGCAAGCCAAGCATTTCTACCACTGAATTCTACCATTGATTAGGGCATATATAGTCAATGGTAGAAACCACACACTTAACGTACATTGCTTCCTCTCAATGTGTCTGGGAACTTATCTCCATTAAGCAAACTCACAATCATTTTCTTTGATTAGCACCATACCATAGTTATTTAAGTCAGACTTTCACCATACATCAAATGGGAAATGTATAATTTTCAACTAATCCAATGAATACTAACAAATATAGTAACAATCAGGACAAAGCTTTAGTGTTATAAAATGGTGTGTTAATAAACCAATTGTATCACATAGTATGCAAATAGTTGTTTAAGTACATAAACTCTTGTGGTACATTATTTAACCCAAAGTTCATTGCTGGCACAGCAGTAGCCCCCTGGACGCAATCTATGATGATCTCATTGAAACCTTTTCATCATGGAATGTCAGGCATCAAAATACCCATGGTAAGGACATTTCCGGTGTGATGTGGACAGGGAGACACTCACAGAAGACAAGATGCAGCAGTAGGATTAACATCAGTTACCTCACAATTGATGTTTTATACAACAGAGGTGTTTACTTACATGTGTCTGTATCTGCTGGAAGCTAGGGGGCACTAACCTCTTGAAGCGCACTATTTTTATGTTTGGAAAAACGTTCCCAAAGTAAACTGCCCATTTCTCAGGACCAGATGCTAGAATATGCATATAATGGACTATGCATATAATGGATCAGGATAGAAAACACTCTAAGGTTTCCAAAACTGTCAAAATATTTTCTGTGATTATAACAGAACTGATATTGCAGGTGAAACCCTGAGAAAAATCAAACCAGGAAGTGGCTTCTATTTTGAAAACTCCATGTTCCATAGCCTCTCATTGCTCCATTTAAAGGGATATCAACCAGACTCAACAGTCTTCAGGTGTCAACAGTCTTCAGACATAGTTTCAGGCTTTTATTTTGAAAAATGAGCCAGAACGATAACATCGCGTCAAGGGGTCACATGAGTTTTGCTCGCGCAACAGAGTTTGGATAGGTATTGCTTTTCCCTCTCCTACTGTGAAAGACATTTGCGGTTGATATATTATCGATTATATATTTTTAAAAAAACCTGAGGATTGATTATAAAAAAACGTTTGACATGTTTCTGTGGATATTACAGATATTATTTGGAATTTGTCTGCGTTGTCGTGACCGCTCTTTCCTGTGGATTTCTGAACATAACGCGCCAAACAAACGGAGGTATTTTGGATATAAAAATAATCTTTATGGAACAAAAGGAACATTTGTTGTGTAACTGGGAGTCTCGTGAGTGAAAACATCCGAAGATCATCAAAGGCATACGATTCATTTGATTGCTTTACTGATTTTCGTGACCAATCTACCTGATGCTAAGTGTACTTATTGTTTTGTCGAGCGATCGATAAACTTACACAAACGCCTGGATTGCTTTCGCTGTAAAGCATCATTTCAAAATCTGAGACGACAGGTGGATTAACAAAAGGCTAAGATGTGTTTTGCAATATTGCACTTGTGATTTCATGAATATGAATATTTTAGTAATATTATTTGACTGAGGCGCTATACTATTCAACGGTTGCTGATGACAATTATCCCGCTTAAGGGATGGGTCGCGTCAAGAAGTTAACCACTGTTGTTATCTACTCAGTGTGTACGAAACCAGTTTCACTGCTTAAAGTTAATCATCTGTTTGTGTAACAGAGGAAGAAAGGCATTGTATTTGTTTCTATTGAATGTATTGTAATAATAGGTAAGTTCTGTCATGTACCTTCTAAATTGCACGAGGAGCTCATGTGGAAAGCAATAAGCTTACATCAGGATTGAATAAACAAATGAGTGGGTAATGTTTATAAAACGATTTTGCCATTTGCAGGTACACAACATGCATCCCAATTACAGAGAAATAAAACAAAATGAACATTTTATCTCCATTCAGGAACATAAATGTGCAATTTATGAGGAAAAAAGTGCCAAGGAGGTAAGTACCTTGCCAGCTCCATGAAAAATGATACCAATTAAAGCTTAAATTGCTTGTTTTCTCATAACAATCATATTTTCATAACTCTGAAATCAAATAATTGTTGCCTTTATATTAAGCACAATAAAACAGAAAAAAGGGTGGTGTTTGAGAAGAGATAGTGAGAAGGAGAGAGAGAGAGAGAAAGAGAAAGAGAGGGAATGTTAGTTAAAAAGAGAGAGAATAGCCTCTGAATATTTTAACTGAATTTCAGAAGAAAGTTTCAGGAAAACAAGGAGGGAAGTGGAGAACATGTGGAAAAGTGTGACGCATATGTAAAAGTTCTTAAAGAAAATTCCACAGAAATATTGCATCATTTATCTTTTGAGGCTGCTGGAAATGTGCATATGATTTCATTTTTGATTAAACGCCAAAAGCAGCACACTGGGCTCTTACAGATTACCAAATGTATTTATTTCAGAGACAGAGAGACACAGAGGCAAAGAGTGAGAGAGAGAGAGAGAGAGAGAGAGAGAGAGAGAGAGAGAGAGAGAGAGAGAGAGAGAGAGAGAGAGACAGAATGCTTTGCTTCAGTTTAGTCCCAGAAATAAATGTTACATTATTTTCAAAAACACAACCAATTAATGCATCCACTTTTTGCTGTCATGTCCCTTCTTCTGTCCTGAAGTTTCTCAAGTAACTGCAATCTGGCTCTGTCCAATACTTCCGCCACGGATTGAAATGCAGCGCCAAGACTTCATTGTACAGTACAAAGTAGCACTTTGATAGGTTTCAATAACTTTCAGCCCATTTATGCATGCACATTTTGTCAAACTTATTACATCTGCATACATTTTATTATTGTCTGAATCAAATCAAACTCAAGAAGGACAAATCAATTTCCATAATTGCCAGGGCCCATAAGCTGTCATCTGTACCTATCAAACTGAAATATCCTAGGGAATCTTAATATCAGGGGGAGACAAGGCGGTCTTCCAGCACATACCCATTGATTAATGCACCGCTAAGAACAAACACAAGCAATTATATTAAAATATGTTGTTAACTGTGTTTGTAACTAACTTTGTCTCATGTTGCAATGCATGCGATAGGCCCAGCAATTAGTGATGTCATTTTGTGTAGCTATTGTTCACTGTAACAAGCATCATTTATATTTATTCATACTTTATAGTGCATCACTTATCCATACACAAAATAGACTGCAAAATCCAACATTGTATTCGCATGCCTCCTTTACAACCCAATTTCCTAGGGTAAACGACTTATACTGTAGGTTTACGTGAGTTGTGAATTCATATAATGTAAATGTAGGTTAATTATTGAGTTCATTTATTTATGGGTGTCTTTCCTAAGGCCTAGAGGTTAAGTAAGTCTACTCTTCTGTCTATTCTTTAAAACCAAATGAACACAGAGCTCTCAGGAGTTTGGATTAATTGCAAATAAAGAGGTTATTCTCCGAAGAGATGTGACTCAATTCCAGGTTTGGGTGGGTTACTTTGTAAATGTAATCCATTACAGTTACTAGTTACCTGTCCAAAATTGTAATCAGTAATGTAACATTTGGATTACCCAAACTCAGTAAAGTAATCTGATTATTTTCCAATAGTTTTGGCCATAAAAAGAACACAAAAATAATCCAGCCAACACATTTGGTGTGTCATTTTAGTGGTCTCTGACTTCTGGTCAGACTCTTAAACTTGCACCTTTTTCAAAGCTGAATTGAATGTCATTGAGAAAACAGGAAGGTGTTACATGATTACATGTAATCAGTTACTCCCCAACTCTGCTCAATTCCTCTCTCCTCGGAGAAGGAAAGTTGAACTTGGAACTGTTGGTTAAATTCTATAACAGTTAAACTACTGTAGTTTCCTGGTGGAAATAAAAGGGACAAAGATATTTAAGTAATTTTACCATTCTCTCATAGATATTTAACATGTGTAGGAGATCCATGCTGTTATTCAAATGACATACTTAACAATATTCATTACCTTGTGTTTACACTGCTGTATACAGTACATACTGTACTTGAGACACCTAAATAAGAGTCACCTCCTGAACCAAACTTTAGTCATAGATATGTCTCAGAATGATTTTACCTTGTAAAATTGCTTTAATGACAACGTCGCCTCCAACATTCACTTTTGGAACAACATGAAATATGAAATGGCCAAAAAACAAAGCAGAAACAAACGCTTGATCCATCTTCGCACTCCTGAACTGTGACGATTAGTGGTTCTAATAACGTCACTTATGTCATACACTTTAACGATCTGTGTTACCATTAACTGGCGCATCCATTTGTTGTGCCTGTTCCTAACTAAGGCCAAGTCTATAGAACTGCCCAGAAACACACTACAATATGGCTGTGTCCCAAATGGCACCCTATTCCCTACAAAATGCATTACTTTTTAAGAGACTTATGGGACCTGATTAAAAGAAGTGCACTAAATACAGAATAGGGTGCCATTTGGGATGAATCCTATTCTAAATGATTTATATGATCAGTGTTAGGCCTTCCCTGACACAGCCATTTGATCTTCAGCAGGGTTACACTCGGGTTGGCTCTGTTCACTGGGAGATCCACCCACCCCTAATTGTCAATGTAATTTTGCAAGCATCTTGATTCTTTACCACTGGAAAGGGAGAGGATTTCATAGAGTTTGTCCGTCCCAAATGGCATCCTATTCCCTATACAGTATACTACATTTTACCAGAGCCCTATGTGCTCTATCAAAAGTAGAGCACTATAAAGGGAATAGGGTACCGTTTGGGACAGTAACTCAGTCGGCAAAAATGAATGCCATGTGCTGAGAGAGTGCCCAACCACGGTGGAGTATTGAGGTGGCGCCATTAAGCCTGGGCCCATAACTGTACTCGGAGCTGCCAAAATAACATTATTAAAACGTTCGAATTTAAGAGAACACTCCTCTCTCGCTCTCTCTCTCTCTCTCTTTCACTCTTTTTTTTTTGCTTTCTCTCTCACTCAACCACTTTAGGATCATTGCTTGATGTCAGCAATCGATAAATATGAAGAAATCCCAAACTTTCTATGTGTGAGAATGTATCTTTTTTTAAATGTATTTTGCACAAGGAATGACTTTTCTATCTCTTTCATCTGTCATAAGGAACCACAGTTGGAAATTGTTCTGTTCTTTTTAACTGCTGTGTGCTCTTCTGGAAAATGCATCTAATATGTTTCAGCTTTAACTCACTCTCTCTCTCTCTCTCTCTCTCTCTCTCTCTCTCTCTCTCTCTCTCTCTCTCTCTCTCTCTCTCTCGCTCTCTCTCGCCCTCTCTCGCCCCCTCTCTCCCTCTCTCTCTCTCTCTCGCCCTCTCTCGCCCCCTCTCTCCCTCTCTCTCTCTCTCTCTAATGTTCCCTCTCACAAGCACATTCTACTTCCGTTTCTATCACACAGCTGGTCAACAGGAATAACACCTGAGAAAATGCCTTACATACAGTACAATGTAAATGTAAATAAACATTTGTCCAGGCCCCATCCTTCAGCTTTTTACCATAACTGAGGTGGGTTGATCGCTTTGTTATTGTTTCAATTAAGGATCGTAGCTTGGACAGTTTGAAAACAAACCGTATTTTGTGACATGCAGGAATCACCTCTATCTGAATGTTTATCCTGAAGATGTTTGATTTCTGCATATGGCTCACTCCACAGGGACCACAGCACTTACAGAACATGTGTGAGAGAAAGAGAGAGACAATATTTGGAACCAAGGTGTCACGTCCTGACCTTAGTTCCTTTTTCATGTCTCTATTTTGGTTTGGTCAGGGCGTGAGTTGGGGTGGTCATTCTATGTGTTTTTTCTACATTTTCTATTTCTATGTGTTTGGCCTGGTATGGTTCCAAATCAGAGGCAGCTGTCAATCGTTGTCTCTGATTGAGAACCATACTTAGGTAGCCTTTTTCCACCTGTGTTTTGTGGGTAATTATTTTTCCGTGTGTGTTTGTGTGCACCTCGGTTGTATCACGTTCTTTGCTGTTTACCTGTTTGTTTTTGGTTATTTCAGTTTCACTTTCATTAAAAGATGTGGAACTACATGCACGCTGCACCTTGGTTGATTTATGACAGGGAGTTTGAGGATAGCGAGCGTGACACAAGGACTGATCACCACAAATTCACCAAAAATGGAGACAAATTTGATCCCAATAACTACCGTGGGATATGCATCAACAGCAGGAAAAATCCTCTGCAATATCATTAACAGCAGACTTGTACATTTCGTCAGTGAAAACAATGTACTGAGCAAATGTCAAATTGCTGTACAACAGACCACGTATTCACCCTGCACACCCTAATTTACAAAAAAACAAATCAAAACAAAAAGATTTTGACTCAATTTGAATTGAGGGTCTGCTATACAAATTGATGGAAAGTGGTGTTGGGGGAAAAACCTACGACATTATAAAATCCATGTATACAAACAACAAGTGTGCGGTTAAAATTGGCAAAAAACACAAATTTCTTTCCACAGGGTCGTGGGGTGACACAGGGATACAGCTTAAGTCCCACCCTCTTCAACATATATATCAACAAATTTCTTAGGGCACTAGAACAGTCTACCGCACCCAGCCTCACCCTACTAAAATCTGAAGTCAAATGTCTATTGTTTGCTGATGATCTGGTGCGTCTGTCCTCAACCAAGGAGGGTACTACTTAAGACTACTTAAGACGATTTTTTAGGTAACTGTACTTTACTTTACTATTTATATTTTTGACTACTTTTACTTTTAGTTCACTACATTCCTTAAGAAAATAATGTACTTTTTACTCCATACATTTTCCTTCACACCAAAAAGTACTCATTACATTTTGAATGCTTAGCAGGACGATTCACGCACTTATCAACAGAACATCCCTGGTCATCCCTATTGCCTCTGATCTGGCAGACTCACTAAACACACATGCTTTGTTTGTAAATTATGTCTGAATGTTGGAGTGTGCTTCTGGCTATCCGTATAAAAAAATAAAAAAATGGTGCCGTATGGTTTGCTTAAGATAAGGAATTAGAAATTATTTATATTTTAGTAATTACATTTTCTTTTGATACTTAAGTATATTTTAAACATTTAATCAAGTAGAATTTTACTGGATTACTTTTACTTTTACTTGAGTCATTTTCTATTAAGATATTTTTACTTTTACTCAAGTATGACAATTGGGTACTTTTTCCACCACTGCCTAGATCTTCTGCACAGATTATGTCAGACCTGGGCCCTGACAGTAATCTCAGTAAGACAAAAAATGTCCAGTTGCCAGGACCACAAATACAAATTGCGTCTAGGCACTGTTGCCCTAGAGCACACAAAAAACGATACATACCTCGGCCTTAACAACAGCACCACAGGTAACCTCCACAAACAAACAAGCTGAGAGACAAGGCAAGAAGGGCCTTCCATGCCATTAAAAGTAACATCAAATTTGACATACCAATTAGGATCTGGCTAAAAATACTTGAGTCAATTATAGAACCCATTGCCGTTTATGGTTGTGAGGTCTGGTGTCCACTCATCAACCAAGAATTCACAAAAAGGGACAAACAACAAATTGAGACTGCATGCAGAATTCTTGAAAAATATCCTCTGAGTACAATGTAAAACACCAAATAACGCATGCAAACAGAATAAGGCTGATACCCGCCAATGATCAAAATCCAGGAAAGAGACGTTAAATTCTCCAACCACCTAAAAGGAAGCAATTTCCAAACCTTCCATAACAAAGCCATCACCTACAGACAGATGAACCTGGAAAAGAGTCTGCGAAGCAAGCTTGTCCTGGGGCTCTGTTCACAAACACAAACAGACCCCACAGAGCCCCAGGACAGCAATACAGTTAGACCCAACCAAATCATTAGAAAACAAAAAGATAACTACTTGATACATTGTAAAGAATTAAAAAACAGAAGAAAAAACTAGAATGTTATTTGGCCCTAAACAGAGAGTACACAGTGGCAAAATACCTGACCACAGTGACTGTCCCAAACTTAAGGAAAGCTTTGACTATGTAAAGACTCAGTGAGCGTAGCCTTGCTATTGAGAAAGGCCGCCGTAGGCAGACCTGGCTCTCAAGAGAAGACAGGCTACTTACTGTATGTGCACACTGCCCACAAAATTAGGTGGAAACTGAGCTGCACTTCCTAATTCCTAACCTCCTGCCAAAAGTATGACAATATTAGAGACACACATTTCCCTCAGATTACACAGATGCACAAAGAATTTGAAAACAAACACAATTTTGATGAACTCCCATATCTATTGGGTGAAATACCACAGTGTGCCATCACAGCAGCACGATTTGTGACCTGTTGCCATGAAAAAAGGGCAATCAGTGAAGAACAATCACCATTGTAAGTACAACCCATATTTATGTTGATTTATTTTCCCTTCGGTACTTTAACAATCTTCCACATAATTTGACATTTGTAATGCATTCATTCTTTTGGAATTCTTGTGTATGTAATGTTTACTGTTAATTTGTATTGTTTATTTCACTCTTGTTTATTATCTAGTTCACTTGCTTTGGCTTTTTGCTTTGTTAATGTTTCCCATGCCCATAAAGCCCTTAAATTGAAGAAATAGAAATAGAAATAGAAATTGAATTGAGAGAGAGAGAGAGAGAGAGAGAAACAGAGAAAGAAAGAAAGAAAGAATGACAGAATGAAAGAAAGAAAGAAAGAAAGAATGACAGAATGAAAGAAAGAAAGAAAGAAAGAAAGAAAGAAAGAAAGAAAGAAAGAAAGAAAGAAAGAAAGAAAGAAAGAAAGAAAGAAAGAAAGAAAGAAAGAAAGAAAGAAAGAAAGAAAGAAAATTAGAGATGAAGAGAACGGGGGTCACAACAACCTGAAACACTTGGGCCAAGTTGGGTGGCAATTTTCTTCGTAGACTTTCTTAGTGGGTGAGAGAAAAAGTCACTCTGGCCGCTCTCTCCCCAACACTGTGGCACATGCTGAGATCACAAGGAACAGGCGACGTGTCAATAAACAAGGATGAAGACAGGGTCATGGTGACCACACATGGTGGAGCGGTCAAGGTTGTCCCACGCAGGTCTGGTTTGGGACGGTCGGGAATCCACTCCTTTCGGAACGTAACCTGCAGAGAGACTGCTGTTTCAGCTGGGTCCACATGTCCAGAATTGTCCAGACATACACAGCCCCATACTGACCACTCTGATAACAGAGACTCCATCACATGATCCCATGCTGGGGGTCTCATCTCAGGACACACTATTCCTTTTAGAAAGGTTGCATTATGTAGGTTACATTACGTACACTTTTAGCAATCCATCCAAATACAGTGTAAAACATCTCTACCTGAGTTACCGTATTACAATAGTGAAGAAAAGATATCTAACAAGGCCTCGATGGAGAATGGTCTCAGGCAAGTTGTAAAGCTGAATTAAAAGACAGTGGGAGTGAGCCTATAAGGAAACCAAGATCAGCCAAGATTAGCCAGGATACTAAATATAGTTGAATTTAATGAGACATAATGAGAAAAGGATGTTCCCCCAAAGTGAATGCGAAGCATTCATTCATTACAAGGAAGTTTTGTGTTCGTTACCGTTTTCTCATGTGAAAGTTTTAATATCTTGCCTATGGCAGAGATGATAGAACCCGTCAAAACACTTTGTGTTAGGAATCTGGCAATATGTCCCAAAAAGGGAAACTGTCCAAAAAGGCTTTGCTTCTCGTGTATTTACCTCCAGCCTTCTCAGGACACACTATTTCGATTTTCAGTGATATGGATTTCTATCAGATCATTTCCATGTTCTCCTGCTAAAGCACCAGAGGGAGTGATTCAAGATGTTGTATCAATTCCTCGATGTTCTATTTGATTAAAAAAACGAATTGTGACACACAATAAAAGGTGTGGCGGACAAGAGAGAGGCTTGTTGTGTTGCGTGTTACCTTGTGGCGGAGAAGACAGGCAGGAGCCATGTCTAAGCGGCGCCACGATATATCCGCATCCACTATTGTTACCCCCTTGCCACATCATTAAGTGGGGGGGGGGGGGATGTTCAAACATCATTTCAATATTTCACACAAAATGCTTCTTTTTTTGTTGCTACTTTAAAAAAAAACAACAAATGTGCAGTTTGGGTATACAGCGTTAACACGTCACTCCATCGGTCGAGGCCCTCTGAAAGGAGAAGGGAAGTGAATAACCTTTAAGAACGGCAATGACTTCGATAATGAACTCCGTTTTCCTCACAGCCTGTCACCGGCCTGTCACCAGGTTTTACAAGCATCAGCTCCTCTGGAACGACGAGGAAGGACGGAAGGAAGAAAGGAGGAGGGATGAGGAAAAAAGTGCCCTTCAAACCAGAGCTTTTGGCTCACTGGCTCTTAACACATTTCATCAGATTAATTCAATTTGGGAAATATTCAACCAGAAAACGAAATGATTAGCAGGTTGGGTAGATTGAGAGGGAAAGGCAGTGAAGGCGGTAGAGGTGGTGGTGTCGTGGCGTATCGCCTAATGGGACGACGTGTCAAAACACCATATATCCATCTGATTTAAATGATGTAACACTTAGATTCGTTGTAAAGGGAGAATATGAACCTAGCAACTATCTGAGGTCACACAGCAAAATAGAGAGTGATACAGTAGTGGTGTCAATAACAGGCAAGAAAGTGGAGTTGTTATGCTGAATGTTAGAAACAAGATTTTACTCAGAAAGTGAAACTATCACTTAAAGTAAAAAAAAAAAAAAAAGTAAGTAAAGTAAACTATCACGAAATGTGCTCTGCTAGGACCACCCATATGGAAATGTATGCACGCACTACTGTTGGACGCTTTGGATAAAAGTGTCTGCCAAATGGCAGATATACTCTGTGTCACCATAAAAGGAGTCTCACTGCTAAACAGGCTTAACTTCCAGTTTATTATTGATAGATTAAAGTTGCGTGAGAACAGTTGCCAATAGGCAAGCTGTGTGTGACCTGGGTCCCTGTGTGACTTTCTTTCTTTAGTGCATTCTGTTGCGAAATGTCAAAGAATGTATGACCATCGTCCTCCCAGGAGTGACAAATACATGTTGTTGTTAAGAACAAACATCTGGTCTCCCCATCTTGAGAAATGGTTAAGCGGTTTCTGAATTCCATTTTTATTTCAACATTGTTTAAAAGCCCAGGTTGCTGAGCACTATTTCAAACTATGCCCCACTTTCTTGAACCCTCTTTTCAGAAGAGTAAATTCGTTAAACGTGTGCTAGGGAAATATTCGCTTTGAATCATCAGAAGACATTATTTTATCTAAAGAGCCCTTTTGATGGAGGGATACACTCATCTACAGCAGTGATATGGTTCAGCTGACAGAGAAATCATTCAAATAGAGAAGTAGCATTACCTGTGTGTGTGTGTGTGTGTGTGCGTGTGTGTGTGTGTGTGTGTGTGTGTGTGTGTGTGTGTGTGTGTGTGTGTGTGTGTGTGTGTGTGTGTGTGTGTGTGTGTGTGTGTGTGTGTGTGTGCGTGCGTGCGTGTGTGAGTGCGTGCATGTGTGTGTGTGTGCGTAGAAGTGTGCTTGCATGTGTGTTGTTTGTGTGCGTGTGTGTGTGTGTGTGTGTGTGTGTGTGTGTGTGTGTGTGTGTGTGTGTCTGAGTGTGCTCACCAGCATGCGTCTGTGTCAGCAAGTTGATCTGTGTAGACTCGACTGTGTATCCGTGTGTGCGCGCACTCAACCGCATGCGTCTGTGCCTGTGTTTGAGTGTCAGCGTGTATTCAATAGATTTGTTACACCATACGGCTGTTAGAGAAGAAGACAGCCACACTGATCACTCGTCAAAACGCTTCTGGCTGCAGGTACAGCATGTAAAAGGTTTTTGCTTTGAGAGTACCTGTCAGCTCCGCGCAGCAGACGACATCAAGAGCCTTGCTTTCTGTCACTCCACTCTCTATCCCTCTCTTCTTCACCGAGGGATCCAAAAGATCCAGATATTATGCCATCTGTAAAGGCAACATCAAATGGAAACACATCTCACAAAAGCACAAGCGGTTAAGATTGGCACATCAAACAGGCACAGGAAAAAATACTATTAAAAAGGCCTTACCAACCTGCTCCATGGAATCGACAAATATGTATTCAAACGCCTGATATTAGCTCCATATGAAATGACAAATTGTAATTTGTTTTAATTCATATTATTTCATAGCATACCTTATTGGAGATTTGTTACCATTGCTCTTTCTTAGAAGACAAACGTGGTGGATAAGCTTATCATTCCCCCCAGCCCAGTAAGCTATCAACAGCAGGGTGGCAGGGTAGCCTAGTGGTTAGAGCGTTGGACTAGTAACCGGAAGGTTGCGAGTTCAAACCCCCGAGCTGACAAGGTACAAATCTGTCGTTCTGCCCCTGAACAGGCAGTTAACCCACTGTTCCCAGGCCGTCATTGAAAATAAGAATTTGTTCTTAACTGACTTGCCTGGTTAAATAAAGGTAAAATAAAATAAAATAAAAATCTTGCCATTGCATTTCAATACCTTGAGAATAAATAAAAAAAGAGGTAGTGGTTTTAATTGCAAAGTTAATTAGAACCATTTAAAAACATTAAAATGACAAATGCTATTAATACAACTTGCATTTCACATGGCTATTTTATTTGATTCAATGTGTATTTTGCCATATTATGGAGGAACTTCAAAGCCCGTGACAGAATACAGAAGGGTAAAAGGTAAGCTACAGAACAAGTACTGTATGTATTTGTAACGGTCGTCGTATGAAGGAGAAGAGGAGGACCAATGCGCAGCGTGGGAAGTGTCCATATTTAATAGAACAAACTGAACACGACTAAATACAAAAATAAGAAAGTGAAATAACAAACTGAAACAGTTCCGTGTGGAACACACAGACACAGGAAACAATCACCCAATAACTCAAAAGTGAAACCAGGCTACCTAAGTATGGTTCTCAATCAGGGACAACGATTGACAGCTGCCTCTGATTGAGAACCATACCAGGCCAAACACAGAATCCCAAATTATAGAAAAAGGAACATAGACTGCCCACCCCAACTCACGCCCTGACCAGACTAAAACAAAGACAAAACAAAGGAACTAAGGTCAGAACGTGACAGAATTGTAGAGTGTATGTTGGATCACTCCATAGTGCTTGAATCGAATCATGATTAATGAACCGTCTAGTGAGGTGACACTGACAGATATGTTCGTAGGTTCTCTCCAAAGCACACTGTAGTATATTATTTAAATTGAGCGTTCTCTGTCTATCCAAGTAATGTTATTAGAGGGAGTACACTGAAAGACCTTTGTCATATTCATGGAAAAGTATCAACTCTAAAAATGGCTTAGCAAATACAGACAGACCTACAATATCTCTGCTTGATGTGTGCTGGGTTTTGGGTATGAACCTACAATATCAAAAAGCAATTGAGGCATAGAGAATAGACAACAAAAAAAACGGCATTTTACCTTCTATATTTCTCATGATTTTCTCATGATTTTCTTTTCATTTCTTCCCACATTATTTTGGGAATGTCACCCAACTGCTCCACGTTTGCAGGGACAAAGGAACGGAACAAAAAAACAAGTATGAAAACATTAGCGTCTCTGACGTGTTAACGTCTTCAGAGACGCTGACTGTAACATGCAAAGAGTTGCTAGTTAGATAATAATTACAACAATAATACAGACGGACCTCACAGGCTACAATGCCCTCCGGCTCTGGCTAGTCTAATACACACGGGTGTCTCTGTAACTACACCCACCGAGGTGACATCCACTGTACAGTCTACAAGCTGGAAAACATGCACACAGACACACACACACACACACACACACACACACACAACACATACACATATCTGCATCGCCAAGATGAATAAATAAATTAGGGCCGCAACTGGGACATCACCTTACATCAAGGAAGGGAGGAGAGAAAAGTGGTTAATCCTAAACACAATAAGTGAAAGTGGCCCTGGACAAATATAGAACAGAACTGGCCTGCCTACTGTCATTTGCCACTGCTATCGGCCTATAAGCTCAGTACGTACCCACAGATATGAGTAAGGTGGCAGAAACAGTCACAGTGTCAGAGAACAATACACTGCCCGGTTAGGATCGTGCTGGCCTGGCCTTTTCATGGTCACTCAGGCACGATGGGAGATATCCCAATATGATCCCCAATGTTCTCTGATTGGATGTCACAAACACACAATAGGATTTCAGGAAAAAGGAGGACCTGAGAGGACAGATGAATTTACATCATGCGATGTTTAGGAGATTTGACCATGAGGATGGTTCTGGACTTGTAAAAATGTAAATACAGCTAAGATATGCCAGCGCCACTAAAGGCTTCTATGGAATGGGGTACGCATCCGGGTAAAGTCATTCAAAAAAAAAAAAAAGATGATGTCATCTCCCAAAATGTCTAAGCTAACATATGGAATTGTTTTGAGATCGTCATATCAAGGATCATTTAGCTATTTTATTTGAATTTTTTAAGGGACCTTAAGTTAAGGTATCAAGAAAATTGTTGGATGAACATTTAACTTGGCATTACAATAACATATCCACTACATGGAACAACAGTCTCCCAAAAATGTTTAAGGAAGTTTGTTTTTAAATGTCTGTCCTATATCTGAGAGACATAAGAAATATCAGGAAACGGAAATTCGGAAAGAATTTAGACCCCTTGACTTTTTCCACATTTTGTTACATTGCAGACCTATTCTAAAATGTATTAAAATGTCCTCAATAATGTACACACAATACACCAATGCTGAAATATTACATTTACGTAAGTATTGTCGTGTCATTGGCTATGCCGGATTAAGTGATATGACATGCTATTCTATAAAATCCTTTCTCTGTAATTAATATTACCTAATCGAGCTAATCATGTAAATGTAATTAACTAGAAAGTTGGGGCACCATGAAAGAATATTTATAGAGGTGTTATCTTCCGAATAAACTCTTAGAGACCTAGTAATATTTTACATCAATAGCAATCAATTTTAATCGTCACCTTATTTCAGTCTCATCTGAAAGTTGTAAATTGTTGGTTATCTGCACGAGCCCAGTCTTCACTATGAGTAGTCATCAATTGTCTTAAAATCATTTATTTACTAATTAAGTAATTAACAGAAATGCATAACAAACAGTAGATAGTTACAAGGAAATGATAGCGGAGTTTCCCTAGTGGGATAAACTGGCATTGCAGCTTGGTGTACAAAAGGGAAGTGGGTGTTGACTGAAATAAGACACACAGTTGTTAATTATAACAATCGAAATGCTAATCCTTTGCACATGAATGCTCACTCATTCGGAAATAATAGCAATCAATATATATATTTACGCTCAGTGTGTTGTCGGGATCTCTGTTGAAAAGTTTGTTTATTTTCGAGAATCTGTCCGTCCTCTCTCTCTCTCTCTGTCGTGGTTAGAAAAGATAGTTCAGAGTGACATTCATTCATGTCATTATAGAGTAGATGTTTTGATGGTTGTTGGTCTTCGCGTTCATTGATACTGAATTCCTAGCTGCAGACTAGTAATTAATATCAAAGACTTGTTCTTATTCTGTCGGTATCGATAGTCTAAGAGATGAACCACGTGGTGTGGTTAAAAGATTCAGCCATCTACTCAAACCTTAGGTTTATGGTCTCTACTCAAACCTTGGCCCTCTCATTATCGAGGTAAGCTGGTCTGCAGCCTTTGTCCTCTCGTAATTGAGAGAAACATGGTCTGGTGATAGAAAACCCAGGTGGGGTTTTATTCGGAATATCGAAAAGGGCTGTCTCATGACGGTCCTGTCTGTGCCCCTGGGGGCCCCTGGGGGTGTGCCAAGGACTTAGGACTTAATGAAACTTTTTAGGGAATTAGAGTTTCTTTCATTAAACAGTCCAAAATCACATTAGACAATTTCACAAACAGTTCATTCCTCACTCAATCATTTTATACAACAATTAGATGTCAGCCTCATTACTGAGGCTATTGTATAAACAGCGTTATGGTAATGTGGCCGTATTGTCTCTCATGAGTTTCACAAAATTGTACCAAACGGACCAGTTCGTAGCTGGATTCTTCACCAATCTTTTATACCTTCTCCAGAACATAAATGTTGTTTGGTTCTCCAGTTCTGTGAGGTGGAAGAAATTCCTTTGTTCTCTCTTTGAAACGTATTCTCTCTATACTGTGGCCATGAGGAGATAATCTCATCCAGGAATTTATGACCTGAGGTCGCAGCAGCCTGAGTGTAGGAGACAGAGAGGCGGATGGTGCTCGCTGTACCCAAAGAGGACAACGTCATGACAGTATTCAGACCCTTTACTCAATACTTTGTTAAAGCACCATTGGCAGAGATTACAGCCTTGAGTCTCCTTGGGTATGACGCTACAAGTTTGTCAGATCTGTATTTGGGGAGTTTCTCCCATTCTTCACTACAGATCCTCTCAAGCTCTGTCAGGTTGGATAGGGAGCATTGCTGCACAGCAATTTTCAGGTCTCTCCAGAGATGTTTGATTGGGTTCAAGTCTGGACTCTGGCTGGCCCACTCAAGAACATTCAGAGACTTGTCCCGAAGCCACTCCTGCGTTGTCTTGGCTGTGTGCTTAGGGTTGTTGTTCTGTTGGAAGATACCCCTCTGAGGTACTGAGCGTTCTGGAGCAGGTTTTCAATCAACGATCTCGCTGTACTTTGCTCTGTTCATCCTTCCCTCAATCCTGACTAGTCTCCCAGTCCCTGCTGCTGAAAATCATGCCCAAAGCATGATGCTGCCACCAGCATGCTTCACAGTAGAGATGGTACCAGATTTCCTCCAGACGTGACGCTTGGCATTCAGGACAACAGTTCAATCTTGATTTCATCAGACCAGAGACTCTGGTTTCTCATGGTCTGAGAGTCTTTAGTGCACGCACTATGGGACTCCCAACCACGTCCGGATGTGATACAGCCTGGATTCGAACCAGGGTGTCTGTAGTGACGCCTCAAGCACGGAGATGCAGTGCCTTAGACTGCTGCACCACTCGCGAGTACTTGGTATGCTTCCCCAGATCTGTGCTTCGACACAATCCTGTCTCGGAGCTCTACAGACAATTCCTTCGGCCTCATGGCTTAATTTTGCTCTGACATGCACTGTCAACTGTGGGACCTTATATAGACTGGTGTGTGCCTTTCCAAATCATGTCCAATCAATTGAATTTACCACATGTGGACTCCAATAAAGTTGTAGAAACATCTCAAGGATGACTAATGGAAATAGGATCCACCTGATCTCAAATTTGAGTCTCATAGCAGGGTCTGAATACGTATGTTAATTTATGTTCTTTGGTTTTGTGTTTTTGATAAAGTTACAAACATTTATGAAAACCTGTTTTTTCTTTGTCCTTATGGGGTATTGTGTGTAGATTTGATGAGTAAGAAAATGTGTTTAATTCATTTTAGAATAAGGCTGTAACGTACACAATTGTCAAAAAAGTCAAGGGGACTGAATACTTTCTGAAGGCACTGTATTTATCCCCTTATTTTAGGAACTAAACTATCTCCATACATACTTCCATCATTTTTAAAACTGGTACCGGGACCTTCAGACAAGTCTTGTGGGCCAAACGGAGAACACCAAACGCAGTCTCACCTTCTAATATAGGGGTCATAATAGGTTGTAGGCCAAACGTTTCGGAAGCTATAGACGTTTTTGTGAGAAGACCAATTTTCGGGATGTCTCATGGTCTGACAAACACTGCTCTACCTCTGCCACCTTTCACCGCAGATGCGGAAGGGCGATATTGGCGGATGTGGTGATAGAAACGCAGCCCATGCAAAAAAAAGAAACATTCAGTTGAAGTCGGAAATTTACATTTAATCCTAGTAAAAATTCACTGTCTAAGGTCGGTTAGGATCACCACTATATTTTAAGACTGTGAAATGTCTGAATAATAGTAGAGAGAATGATTTATTTCAGCTTTTATTTATTTCATCTTATTCCCTGGGAGACCAACATTTACATACACTCAATTAGTATTTGGTAGCATTACCTTTAAATTGTATAACTTGGGTCAAACGTTTCGGGTAGCATTCCACAAGCTTCCCAACTTTCCACAAGTTGGGTGAATTTTGGACCATTCCTCATGACAGAGCTAGTGTAACTGAGTCAGGTTTGTAGGCCTCCTTGCTCGCACACGCTTTTTCAGTTCTGGCCACAAATTTTCTATGGGATTGAGGTCAGGGCTTTGTGATGGCCACTCCAATACCTTGACTTTGTTGTAATTAAGCTATTTTGCTATAATTTTGGAAGTATGCTTGGGGTCATTGTCCAGTTGAAAGACCCATTTGCGACCAAGGGTTAACTTCCTGACTGATGTCTTGATGTTGCTTCAATAAATCCACATAATTTTCCATCCTCATGATGCCACCTATTTTGTGAAGTGCACCAGTCACTCCTGCAGCAAAGCACCCCCACAACATGATGCTGCCACCCCCTTGATTCACAGTTTGGGTGGTGTTCTTTCGGCTTGCAAGCCTCCCCCTTTTTCCTCCAAACGTAACGATGGTCATTATGGCCAAACAGTTCTATTTTTGTTTCATCAAACCAGAGGACATTTCTCCAAAAAGTACGATCTTTGTCCCCATCTGCAGTTGCAAACCATAGTCTGGCTTTTTTATGGCGGTTTTGGAGCAGAGGCTTCTTCCTTGCTGAGCGACATTTCAGTTTATGTTGATATAGGACTTATTTTACTGTGGATATAGATACTTTTGTACCTGTTTCCTCCAGCATCGTCACAAGGTCCTTTGCTGTTGTTCTGGGATTGACCTCGTCCGTCTTTCAGTCACCTACATGGGTATAACCAATGAGGAGATTGCACGTGTGTACTTGCTTCTATAAACCAATGAGGAGATGGGAGAGGCAGGACTCTGCGTCACAAATAGAACTGACTTCTTTTTTAGCCCTTGGCAACGCAGACACTTGATGGCGCGTGCGAGCAGTGTGGATGCAATAATTGAATAATATAGATTTCTACATTTATTTTGCAACGCATACACTGTCAGTGTATGTAATCTTCTGACTTCAACTGTATCTCTATCTTAAATAGGCACGTTTTTATGGGAACTTTTGTATTATGCCAATTCGATTTCTGCGTGGGCACGACCATTGTAGGTCAAGGGTTAACTGATGACCTGGAATAAAATAAAATACAATTTAAGCACAGGCCATTGTCTCCTCTAGTTCATATTGCTTTTGTAATATTAGCAAAATGTCAACAAGTGACTGAATGTTTTAAAATTATATATGATCATTAGAATTATGCACTAATCAATTGATCAGCTTCTCACATAAGCTTTTATAAAGAGGTCAGTGGTTAAAAATATATATCTTTATAATTCTGGGGGTCAATAACCTTGTATCAAGCCATATAAATGTGATAAGCATGATGAGTGCCTTTTGTGATGAGAATAAAGGCATTTGGAGCGCGCATGGAAAGACAACTGGAGCTAACATGATTGGTAGGGCTAAGCATGAATAGTAATTGAAAATTGTGAAAAACATCTCCTATGGCATTTCCATTAAAGAGCGATGGGAAAGATATGGTTCATATAGTTATTATGTAATCCATTTTAGTCCGATTAATATTGGCAAAAATAAGGTAAAATATTGCGGTTGCGCAACATTGCGATGTTGACGCATGGTTCATTTTTATACACTTAGAACCTATGGCATTATTTATTAAAATCGACATGAACATGACATGATCGCTGATAGTACATTTGTTGAAAGTAACGAGCATTACAAAACGGAAACAAGACAGATATTGTGCCACTTTTTGCCAGCTGTTACTTCTGTCCCAAATTGGTGTTACTCCCAACCCGCAGGCAGGTACACAAGTAACATTATGGGACTTCTGTTCTCTGTCTAACGATACTGTACAACAAAATGAACGCAACATACAACAATTTTCAACGATTTTACTGAGTTACAGTTCATAAAAGGAAATCAGTCAATTGAAATTAATTCATTAGTCCCTATTCTATGGATTTCACATGACTGGGCAGGGACGCAGCCAAGGATGGGCCTGGGAGTGCCAAGACCCACCCAATTGGGAGCCAGGCCAATTAGAATTCGTTTTTGCACACAATAGGGCTTTATTACATACAGAAATACTCCTCAGTTTCATCAGCTGTCCAGGTGGCTGGTCTCAGACGATCCTGCAGGTGAAGAAGCCGAATGTGGATGTCCTGGACTGGTGTGGTTACACATGGTCTGCGGTTGTGAGGCCGGTTGGACGTACTGAGAAATTCTCTAAAACGATGTTGGAGGAGGCTTTATTGTAGAGAAATGAACGTTAAATTCTCTGGCAACAACTCCGGTGGACATTCCTGCAGTCAACATGCCAATCAGTGGACGCTCCCCAGAGGAGGAAGGGCAGGACCATCCTCCTCAGTGAATTTCATAAAAATAAAAATAGTAAAACATTTAAAAAATGATCCTTTTTTAGATAAAACTATACTAAATATAATTATGTCACCAAATAATTGATTTAAACACACTATTTTGCAATGAATGTCTGCAGTAGCCTCAACAGCACTCTGTAGGGTAGCACCATGGTGTAGCCAGAGGACAGCTACAGTAGTTTTTGTCCTCCTCTGGGTACATTGACTTCAATACAAAACCTAGGAGGCTCATGGTTCTCACACACTTCCGTAGACTTACACAGTAATTATGACAACTTCCAGGGACTTCCTCCAACCTGTCAGAGGTATTTTCAGCATGAACTGACATATTGTCCACCCAATCAAAGGGTCAGAGAATGAATCTAGTACTGAAAGCATGAGCTATAACTAGCTAGCAATGCAGTGCATCAATTTGGTGAGTAGTTGACTCAAAGAGAGAGAAAGACAATAGTTGAACAGTTTTGAACAAATTAATTTCTTCTAAAATGAAGGAGAAGCAAGAGAGACAGAGAGAGAGCGAGAGATTGTCACATGTCACTTTCAGCTTCACTTATTTAGCTAAAAAAAAATGCAGCTTCCTAGTTTAGCCTACTCGAACACCCTGCCCAAACAGAGGGATGCTATGTTAACTAGCTGGCTATGACTATCCAACACAACAATGGAAGTCTTCCAAGTAAAGGTAACCTTTCACAAATGTTTTGCCACCGGTTTTGCCACCACGCCTGTGTATGTCACGATCGTTATAACGAGTGGACCAAGATGCAGTGTGGTATGTTTCCATCCTTTTATTTAGAAAAGGAAACGTAAAGCACAAAAACAATAAAGCGAAAAAATGAAACGCGAAGCTACATAATATGCTCACAGGCAACTATACATAGACATAGTCAAGATCCCACAAATCACAATGTGGAAAATGGCTACCTAAATATGATCCCCAATCGGGGACAACGATAAACAGCTGCCTCTGATTGGGAACCATAATCAGGCCAACATAGTTATATAATTCCCCTAGATAACCCACCCTTAATCACACCCCGACCTAACCGACATAGAGGATAAACAGCTCTCTATGGTCAGGGCGTGACAGTGTAACTGCTTACTGATTGTACACTGTAAAGTTACTGCATGACTGTAGCAGATTTAGTAACGCGTTAGTTGTATTAGCTATGTTGAATATGATGTTACTTTAGCAAATATGGTGACAACGATGTAGGCTATGTGTAGCAGTTATGATATGGTTTGGCTTGGAAAGGTTTTTTACCCTGATCACATACAGCTGATGTGTTTTTTGCATTGACGTTCACAAGCGAAGGGACAAGGTGAGAGGAGGAGAGTGCATAAATGCAAGAAAGAATACAACCTGGCTACTATGAAAGTGAACTGCGTTTATGCGTGATCAAGAGTAAAATCAAATCAAATTGTATTTGTCACATGCGCCGAATACAACATCTGTAGAACTTACCGTGAAATGCTTACTTACTACAAGCCTTAACCAACAATGCAGTTCAAGAAATAGAGTTAAGAAATGATTTGATAAATTATCTAAAGTAAAAATTTTTTTTTTTTTAATAACACAAGAAAATGACAATAACAATAACGAGGCTATATACAGGGGTTACCAGTATCGAGTCAATGTGGGGGGTACAGGTAATTCGAGGTAATTTTTAAAGTGCCTATGCATAGATAATAAACAGTGAGTACAAGCAGTGTAAAAACAAAGGGATGTGGGAGGGGGTGGGGGGTCAATGTAAATAGTTGGGGTGGCCATTGATTAATTGTTCAGCCGTCTTATGGCTTGTGCGTAGAAGCTGTTAAGGAGCCTTTTGGTCCTAGACTTGGTGCGCGGTAGCAGAGAGAACAGTCTATGACTTGGGTGACTGGGTGAATGGAGTCTTTGACCATTTTTGTGGCCTTCCTCTGAGTCCATTCATTCTGCCAATTCTGTTGAAAAATTTTACTTAAACTGAAGCTAACGGAACAAAACGGGGATGAACATACCTGAATTTATAGAAACTCTTGTTTGCAACTGTTGGACTAATGATTACACACTATCTCAGCTAGATGTATGCAAGAGTGTGCAAGGTCGTACTGAATGTGTCACTGTTTGTCACCTCAAATGTTTCTCTCAACCTGTGTGCACCTACGTTGTAAACTTTCATTCATAGGCTAGGTTGTAGCAACCTCATGATGGGTATCCAGGAAAATTTGAGTATTGTGTAGTAGTCTAAACCTATCCATGTTACATTGAACTGGTGAATCGAATATGAATGACAGTCATCCAATATGCTGTAATAGAAATAAGGCCAAGCCAATGAAAAAAAAATCATCCTCCCTTATAGTAAGCCGCACTGACTGCCACTGATGCCAATTGCACACTCCCTCACAACTAGAGTGCCATTTTACTGCTCCCAGCACAAGTTGCACCTGTTTAATGATCATGCTGTTTAATCAGATTCTTGATATGCCACACCTGTCAGGTGGATGAATTATCTTATGCTCACTAACAGGGATGTAAACAAATTGGAGAGAACAATTGGAGAGAAATACGCTTTTTGTGCAGAAGGAACATTTCTGGGATCTTTTAGTTGCTATAGGTAGAGAAAATTTGTCATAAATATGGTGTCTCTAGCTATTACTTTCGACCCAGTTCTCCCCTACAACATACTGTATGACATTGACCTTGTTTTCTCTAACAGAGACAGGACTAACTGATGTGTAGGATCTTAATTTGACCTTTATTGTCGTAGCAAAATAATAAAACATTTTATTGCTTGATATAATATTGCTTGATCGGTGGTTAGGCTATTAGCTGATCAAAATTAGGCTACATGGAAAGTGGAATAGTTTTCATATAACTGTGTGTAGTGCTGGTTTTCAGTGATTTTATGGCAACACAGGAACATTCTCAGCAGCAAAGAGTGAAATATTCACACAGCGGCGTCTTCCCTCTGACCCTACACAGTGAGTGAGTAAAGACACCATCATTGCATTCATCTTTTCAATGCTGGTTTTGACATAGATCTATTTTTAGATGAACTTCTGAAGTATCCATGGACTCTAAATGTGGGAAAAGTCTGTCCTTTTCCCTCCCTGGGCATTTGATGTTTCCCAGCCATACTCCCTTCTCAGCCCTCTGTGTGTGTGTGTGTGTGTGTGTGTGTGTGTGTGTGTGTGTGTGTGTGTGTGTATGTGTGTGTGTGTGTGTGTGTGTGAGTGTGTGTGTGTGTGTGTGTGTGTGTGTGTGTGTGTGTGTGTGTGTGTGTGTGTGTGTGTGTGTGTGTGCGTGCGTGCGTGTGCACGTGCGTGTGTGTGTGAGTGTTCCCCTGCACGTCCGTGTGTGCATCCGCGTATGAGCGTGTTAGTGTTTTTGCGTACATGTAGAATCAGAGAACTTCCTCTTTGGATCCTCTCTGTTTTCTTTTCAAAGAATGACATTCCTAAGCTGTTTCACTTTCTGACAGGAAGTTGATCCAAGCCAACAATGATTAAAGCTGGAGATAAAAACATAACAGTTCCCGCACTGCAGTGGCTCTTCGGGCGTTGGGAGTTTGACATTGTTTTAAACACATGAAATAGTGTTTAATACCTTTGAATAACACAGCAATAGAGATAGTAGTGGGATCTTGGCTCGAAAGTATCTGGGAAAGCTTATTGGGAGATGTGTATTGAGGATGTAGGTTTGTAATGAGTGTGTCTATGCACATTATAATGCAGTGTATGTACAAATAAACACCATTGGTGGAATAAATGCCCAATTGTCCTACTTTAGTAAAAGTAAAGATAAGTTCCTAGAAAATGACTCAAGTGAAAGTGAAAGTCACCCAGTGAAATACTACTTGAGTAAAAGTAAAACATTATTTGTTTTAAATATACTTAAGTATCAAAAGTAAATGCAATTGCTAAAATACTTCAGTTTCAAAAGTAAAAGTAAAATGATGAAACATGTATTTACAGATAGCCACACTCCAACACTCAGACATAATTTACAAATGAAACATTTGTGTTTAGTGAGTCCACCAGATCAGAGGCAGTAGGGATGACCAGGGATGTTCTCTTGATAAGTGTGTGAATTGGACCATTTTCTGTCCTGCTAAGCATTCACAATGTAAGGACTACTTTTGAGTGTCAGGGAAAATGTATTTTCTTTAGGAATGTAGTAAAAGTTTACAAAAACATTGTAAAGTACATATACCCCCCAAAACATCTTAAGTAGTACTTTAAAGTATTTTTACTTAAGTCTTTACACCACTGATAAACACAATAAAAAGAGGTATCTATTTAGCAGCACAGTAGTATGGGACTCCCATTGCAGGCGCCATGCTTTGATGATGAAAGTAATAAGAACACATAACCAGATTAAAATGTAAAACGTACCCACAATAAAGTTGCTCAGCTGATCTCAAGGTGCGCTTTTGGTTCAGACGACACACGTACAATCTATAGTATATTTATAGTTCATTTACAAGGGTTCACTATGCAAAAAAGAGACATACAAATAGGTATTTTTAAATAAAGCATAGTTACCCCTGTATCCCAAAGTATTTTGTGTTTAAAAATACATGAGCCATGGTAGGATTTAAAACCAATGTGCATGCATTCTTTATGATACTCTATAACGCCGCCTATGACACAGGTTCATGATGAGTGCAAACACATCCTTGTCGTTTCAAAACTAGCGTCCAGATTATCATGAAATATTGATCAGCTTACAGATGTGGTCTGATGAGCAGCTACCGTCTACTATGCACCTGGTAACTAAAAATAGGTTGCACGCCTTCAAATTAAGAACTCACTATATATTTGATATATACTGTATATACAGTGCCTTGCGAAAGTATTCGGCCCCCTTGAACTTTGCGACCTTTTGCCACATTTCAGGCTTCAAACATAAAGATATAAAACTGTATTTTTTGTGAAGAATCAACAACAAGTGGGACACAATCATGAAGTGGAAAGACATTTATTGGATATTTCAAACTTTTTTAACAAATCAAAAACTGAAAAATTGGGCGTGCAAAATTATTCAGCCCCCTTAAGTTAATACTTTGTAGCGCCACCTTTTGCTGCGATTACAGCTGTAAGTCGCTTGGGGTATGTCTCTATCAGTTTTGCACATCGAGAGACTGAATTTTTTTCCCATTCCCCCTTGCAAAACAGCTTGAGCTCAGTGAGGTTGGATGGAGAGCATTTGTGAACAGCAGTTTTCAGTTCTTTCCACAGATTTTCGATTGGATTCAGGTCTGGACTTTGACTTTGCCATTCTAACACCTGGATATGTTTATTTTTGAACCATTCCATTGTAGATTTTGCTTTATGTTTTGGATCATTGTCTTGTTGGAAGACAAATCTCCGTCCCAGTCTCAGGTCTTTTGCAGACTCCATCAGGTTTTCTTCCAGAATGGTCCTGTATTTGGCTCCATCCATCTTCCCATCAATTTTAACCATCTTCCCTGTCCCTGCTGAAGAAAAGCAGGCCCAAACCATGATGCTGCCACCACCATGTTTGACAGTGGGGATGGTGTGTTCAAGGTGATGAGCTGTGTTGCTTTTACGCCAAACATATCGTCTTGAATTGTTGCCAAAAAGTTCAATTTTGGTTTCATCTGACCAGAGCACCTTCTTCCACATGTTTGGTGTGTCTCCCAGGTGGCTTGTGGCAAACTTTAAACAACACTTTTTATGGATATCTTTAAGAAATGGCTTTCTTCTTGCCACTCTTCCATAAAGGCTAGATTTGTGCAATATACGACTGATTGTTGTCCTATGGACAGAGTCTCCCACCTCAGCTGTAGATCTCTGCAGTTCATCCAGAGTGATCATGGGCCTCTTGGCTGCATCTCTGATCAGTCTTCTCCTTGTATGAGCTGAAAGTTTAGAGGGACGGCCAGGTCTTGGTAGATTTGCAGTGGTCTGATACTCCTTCCATTTCAATATTATCGCTTGCACAGTGCTCCTTGGGATGTTTAAAGCTTGGGAAATCTTTTTGTATCCAAATCCGGCTTTAAACTTCTTCACAACAGTATCTCGGACCTGCCTGGTGTGTTCCTTGTTCTTCATGATGCTCTCTGCACTTTTAACGGACCTCTGAGACTATCACAGTGCAGGTGCATTTATACGGAGACTTGATTACACACAGGTGTATTGTATTTATCGTCATTAGTCATTTAGGTCAACATTGGATCATTCAGAGATCCTCACTGAACTTCTGGAGAGAGTTTGCTGCACTGAAAGTAAAGGGGCTGAATAATTTTGCACGCCCAATTTTTCAGTTTTTGATTTGTTAAAAAAGTTTGAAATATCCAATAAATGTCGTTCCACTTCATGATTGTGTCCCACTTGTTGTTGATTCTTTACAAAAAAATACATTTTTATATCTTTATGTTTGAAGCCTGAAATGTGGCAAAAGGTCGCAAAGTTCAAGGGGGCCGAATACTTTCGCAAGGCACTGTATTCCTTTGTTGTTGTTTTATGTTAAATGGGTAGAGTGTAAAATTGCCCATAAGTGCTTAAGAACAGAACTGTAGCGTTCCATTTAGAGCCGACTTCAACCCATTATGTTCTGCCAATATCGGTAAATATGATCTAGTATTCACCTGCAGGAGCTTTCCAATTTGTGACACTCAGTCTATATGCAGTCTATATAACGGAAGAGAACAAGAGATGAAAGATAAATAATTATCTACTCAAAAAACAAACAAACAGAAGAGCAGTAGTTGAATTGATCCTGCATTTCCTTCTCAAGCGGATGTTTATATTAACTTAGGATATCGTAAAGCCCTGACAGATACATATGATAGCAACACTGCCACCACTAGGGCACAAATCTAATAAGATTCTATATAAAAACACAACATATAGAATTTCAACTGAAATGAAGAGATCTCTCAGATTTACTGACCGGTTAGAGTGGTCAGACTTCCCGAACTGCTTGAGTATGCTAGAGATCCCCAAATTTATCCCAAATGGCACCCTGTTTCCTAAATAGTGCACTACTTTTGGCCAGAGACATTTGGGCTAAGGTGATTTATCCTTTCCAGTTTCCAGGTCTACTCCCTCCTAGCCAGCCTTTCCTCTCCTCTCTGCGGGAGAAGGAGGAAAGCATTTGGATTAGGTGGTTATGATGTATTGTCAGTCCCGGCCCCTGTCATAATATGACGGCAGATCCGGAGCCGCTTTGCAGACAAGTCGAATTGATTAGAGGAGTCCGTCAATAATGTCAAGGGGAACGACTCGTCACTTTTCCAAGGGCAGCTCATATTCGAGTGCCGTTTTAAATACGCCCCAATCCCGGCGCTGTCCGTCCGTCAGTCGGATAAATCACATCAAACATCGCAAATAGATGCCCGTTGCATCCTGTTCGACACTTTCTCCCTTTATCAGTAATTGCAACCGTCCTGTCCTGTCACTTTGGTTCAATCCCTCCATCCTTCCTTAACGAATTGGCTTTGACAAGGGAAAAAGTCGCTCCTGTCAAAACTGTTAAGGAGGATGATATTTAAGAGGTGTGCCCACTAATAGATATCTATCATAATATCCCTGTACTGTACAAGCCATTCACTCACCACTGCGCTATTCTGGATCTGGAATATCACTTAACTAGATCAAGATGTCTCTTTGGCTGAAAGTAAAGTTATTACTTCCCTTTTATGACTCCGTGTTTTTGGTGAGAGGGATGTGACAGGTGTGGAGGAGAACATGTGGGAGTAGGCCCATAGAACATGAATAAGTCAACACGAGCTATTAAATATTTATCCCCACAGAAATCTCTCTTTGTCACATCCTTTTTCAACAATGAGAACAGGAGTAAGATGTTACTTCCCTGAGCTGAGCAGGAGAGGAGAGTCATGTGGCACAGGGCCACAGATGGCTAGGGTTTGCTTCCCAAATAATGGCACCCTACTCCCTACATAGTGCACTACGTTTGACCAGGGACCATAGGGATATATGGTGTCATTTGGAACACAATCTTGGGTTCTGTCTATCTGTGATGCCATGAATGGCTTGCCTGTAACTGTAGGTTGACAACCTGCGGAAATCAAAATGAAGGACAATGAATATTAATAAGCTAAGGTAATACACTGTAAAATGGTACTGGAACTTTATTTGCATTGCCAATGCACCTCCTTCATGAAGAAAACATGTTTCATACAGTAAAACCAATTACACAAGGAATCTAGCTGCAACTTTGACACTGACAACAACAATCTGCTAGTGTACACTATGTTGACACTTGCTCGTCGAAAAATCTCATTCCAAAAGGTAATTCTGAGGCAAACAACGTCAGGATAAAAAGGGCAATGGTAGAGTATGTTGCAGTGACAAGAATAAACACACAATGGAGATACACATCACAATATACACTGAAAAATATAAATGCAACAAAGTGTTAGTCCCATGTTTCATGAGCTGAAATAAAAGATCCCAGAAATGTTCCATAGGCTTATTTCTCTCAGAAATGTGTGTTCTCAAAATCTCTGTTAGTGAGAATGTCTCCTTTGCCAAGATAATTCATCCACCTGACAAGTGTGGCACATCAAAAAGCTGATTAAACAGCATGATCATTACACAGGTTCACCTTGTGTTGGTGACAATAAAAGGCCACTCTAAAATGTTTAGTTTTGTCACACAACACAATGCCACAGATGTCTCAAGTTTTTAGGGAGTGCGCAATTGGCAGGCTGACTGCAATAATGTCCACCTGAGCTGTTGCCAAAGAATGCTATGTTATTTTCTCTACCATAAGCCACCTCCAATGTTGTTTTAGAGAGTTTGGCAGTACTTCTGACCGGTATATGACCCCAGACCACATTGTGTGGGCGAGCTGATGTCAACATTGTCAACAGAGTGCCCCATGGTGGCGGTGGGTTTATGGTATGGGCAGGCAGGCATAAACTACAGACAATGAACACAATTGCATTTTATCGAGATACCGTGATAAGATCCTGATGCCCATTGTCGTGCCATTCATCCGCTGCCATCACCTGATGTTTCAGCATGATAATGCTAGGCCCCATGTCACAAGGTTCAGTACACAATTCCTGGAACCTGAAAATGTCCCAGTTCTTCCATGGCCTGCATACTCACCAGACATGTCATCCATTGAGCATGTTTGGGATGCTCTGGACGACAGTGTGTTCCACTTCCCGCCAATATCCAGCAACTTCGCACAGCCATTGAAGAGGAGTGGGACAATATTCCACAGGCAACGATCAAAAGCCTGAAGGAGCATGATTGAGTCTAAAACCAACATGTTTCAAGCAGACCACCATAGTCCCTGTGCCCAAGAACACGAAGGCAACCTGCCTAAATTACTACAGACCCGTAGCACTCACATCCGTAGCCATGAAGTGCTTTGAATGGTTCACATCAGCACCATTATCCAGAAACCCTAGACCCACTCCAATTTGCATGAAGCCCCAACAGATCCGCAGATGATGCAATCTCTATTGCACCACACACTGCCCTTTCCCACCTGGACAAAAGGAACACCTATGTGAGAATGCTATTCATTGACTACAGCTCAGTGTTCAACACCATAGCATCACTAAGCTAAGGATCCGGGGACTAAACACCTCCCTCTGCAACTGGATCCTGGACTCAACACTGGAGCCCCCCAGAGGTGCGTGCTCAGTCCACTCCTGTACTCCCTGTTCACCCACGACTGCATGGTCAGGCACGACTCCAACACCATCATTAAGTTTGCAGACGACACAACAGCGGTAGGCCTGATCACCGACAATGATGAGACAGCCTGTAGGGAGGAGGTCAGAGACCTGATCGGGTGGTGCCAGAATAACAATTTATCCCTCAGCGTAACCAAGACTAAGGAGCTGATTGTGGACTACAGGAAAAGGAGGACCGAGCACACCCCCATTCTCCTCTACGGGGCTGTAGAGGAGCAGGTTGAGAGCTTCAAGTTCCTTGGGGTCCACATCACCATCAAACTAGAATGGTCCAAACAAACCAAGACAGTCGTGAAGAGGGCACGAGAAAGCCTATTCCCCCTCAGGAAACTAAAAAGATTTGGCACGGGTCCTCAGATCCTCAAAAGGTTCTACAGCTGCAACATCGAGAGGATTGCATCACTGCCTGGTACGGCAATTGCTCGTCCTCCGACCGCAAGGCACTACAGAGGGTAGTGCGTACGGCCCAATACATCACTGGGGCTAAGACGCCTGCCATCCAGGACCTCTACACCAGGCCGTGTCAGAGGAAGGCCCTAAAAATTGTCAAAGACCCCAGCCATCCCAGTCATAGACTGTTCTCTCTACTACCGCATGGCAAGCGGTACCGAGTGCCAAGTCAAGGACAAAAAGGCTTCTCAACAGTTTTTACCCTCAAGCCATAAGACTCCTGAACAGGTAATCAAATGGCTACACAGACTATCTGCATTGTGTGCCCCCTCCCAACCCCTATTTTATGCTGCTGCTACTCTCTGTTTATCATATATGCATAGTCACTTTAACCATATCTACATGTACATACTACCTCAATCAGCCCAACTAACCGGTGCCTGTATGTAGCGTCGCTACTGTTATAGCCTCGCTACAGTTATTTTTCACTGTCTTTTTACTGTTGTTTTTTATTTCTTTACTGACCTATTGTTCACCTAATACCTTTTTTGCACTAATGGTTAGATCCTGTAAGTAAGCATTTCATTGTTGTATTCGTCGCATGTGACAAATCAACTTTGATTTGATTTAATTTGAGATGTGTCACGCTGCATGAGGAAATTGGTGGTCACACCAGATACTGACGTGTTTTCTGATCCACACCCTACCTTTTTTTTAAGGTATCTGTGACCAACAGATGCACATCTGTATTCCCAGTCATGTGAAATCCATAGATTAGGGCCTAATGAATTCATTTCCATTGAATGATTTCCTTATATGAACTGTAACTCAGTAAATTCTTTGAAATTGTTGCATGTTGCATTTATATTTTTGTCCAGTAAAGTTACAGAAACTGCAAACAGTTATCACTGTTGTAACTGTGTAACTGCTGTCTAACAATGTGTACCTATACACTTTAATGACATTATATTAACTTAACCACCACCTGACTATCAAAGTAAATAAATGGTTTTACCAGCACTTGGTAAAAAGTGGTTTATAAATATCTCTCTCCTCGCTCCGTGACATAAAATAAGATATCTGCTTAATATAATATCTACAGTATATGTGTGGTTAGGGCAACTTCAGCAGCAGGAAATGGGGGCTTGACTAGACTATGATTCATCAATATGCATTTATGCTGGAGCTACGAACACAAATGCCCATCTCTATAGTGCAATGCTGAACACAGGGACACAGTAGAGCACAGTCTTAGTAATGAAATATGCCCGAGTTAAGGACAAGCACATGGTAGAAATCCAGGAGAGAACATTATATACAATAGCCTGCCAAGATGCACCACTGTAGCTCCATAGCTTTCCTGCAATGGTAGCCATACGGAGAGCCAAAATTCCCATTCATCATCTTATTACAATGCTAAATCAGAAGTCATCAGAGAGATAAAACATCTTAATGCACCCTGTAAATGCCTAAATCAAAACTCAGCATCATTCCTTCCTCCCGTCCGTTCCTAAATGCACATCTGTCATAAAAGCGTTTTCATCGACAAACGAGTCCTCGAGAAAGGTCAATAGTTAATTGAATAATCTATCACCTTGGGATGGAGAGTGTACCACGATACGCAATCAATGACACAGACATTAGAAGGTCAGGCTGCAGAGTTTTATGATAAGTCACCTGGTTAATGTTTTCTTTGGGAATAAAGTGGGCGAGCGAGTTCTGTTAGACAACAGCTAACATTTACAGTACTCTCTCTCTCTCTCTCTCTCTCTCTCTCTCTCTCTCTCTCTCTCTCTCTCTCTCTCTCTTTAGCTGCGACGTATAGGTCATTCAATGTCTCTGTTACACAACAACTAAGACTCACTCACTCTCTTTAGCTGCGACCTGGGCCATTCAATTTCAAATGTCTTGGGCCTTGGTCAGTGCAATGACAGTGCATAACTGTTCCACATTACCAGTGCAACACGGATGCTCATTTACAGCAACTTGCATCTTGCATATTACCGTGCGACCCACACCATTAATTATACATGAGAAGCATTTGCTCATAAGGCCTTATTTATTCTTATTCATTTGTGTACTTTGAAAGCAAGAAGGTAACCTACGCTATGCCAGTCTTTTTGGAAACAAAGAAAGGGACCCTAATTTCAACAATTATTATGCAAATCTGAAAGAGAATAATCACAATCATATTCATTATTTATAGGTTTATTTTTGCTTCTTTCTATTATATACTAGCTATGAGGTGAATGTGATCGTAGTTTTTCTCGCCTTTAATTGTGCACATGGTATTATATCATTTATTTCAACATTATTATTACCATGGGGTACAATCATGATGATTGCCAATTTGGCTGTGAAAGAAATTGGTATTTTCTATGCATATATTTACAGACTCTTCATGAATGCGACAACAATGTACACACAGAAGTACTGGATTATGGAATCCGAAAATAACAAGTCAACAAAATTTCTCCAGCAACGTAGGTGTTTACAAAGCACTTCTTTCATCTGCAGTTTTGTAATCTTCTTCAGTTTCATACTTTTAGACACAACTACTGTTCATGTAAAATAGGTCAACCCCCCCAAACATCCTATAATAAGACGTCCATAGGTTATAAGGTTATAAGACATAGGAAACATCAATGGTAGATGGTATTATTTGTTAGGCTTTAAATGTCCTCTTGTTATTGAAAAAATAGGCTTTCTCTATTCTAACTGATCCTCTGTGGCATTTGCATTTGTATGTCATCTAACCCGACATCCCTGTCAAAATAAAGCCGACCCTCGTCCTCCATGCATGCCACCATTTTGAAAAAGATTTAGACGTGCAACAAAGATGACATATTCAATTAGTCACACTGATAGGGTCAATCAATGGTAAGCAATAATAACGTTGTCCAAATCAACTAACAGTTTTGCCTTTGAAACTCTGAGATTTTCTACGTAAAATGATATGATTTGTATAAAAATGGAGATATGTCAAAGTTGGGGTCCCAAACATACAATGTAAGTTAAAGTCTATGAAATGTGCTTACGAAGAGTGCCAGTCTTAATTAGTCTGCCACACAGTGTCATGGCTGTCACTAGCTCACGCAAATGCATCTTTGATCTCCTTGCTGCACATCCTTTATCCATTAGGGGCCAAATAATGGGTTCTCTCTCTCTCTCTCTCTCTCTCTCTCTCTCTCTCTCTCTCTCTCTCTCTCTCTCTCTCTCTCTCTCTCTCTCTCTGGTAATGGTTTCCAACAAGAAGGATACAGAAAGAATGTATTCTAATGCAATCAAATCATAACAAGTTTTTTTTTGTCACATACACATGTTTAGCAGATGTTATTGTGGGTGTAGCGAAATGCATGTGCTTCTAGCTCCAACAGTGCAGTAATATCTAACAATCCACAACAGTACACACACAATACACACAACCCAGCGGTGATACAGCCAGACAGGATGCCCTCAAATGTGCATCTGTAAAAGTTTGTGAGAGTTTTAGGTGCCGAGCCAAATTTCCTCAGCCTCCTGAGGTTGAAGAGGCACGGTTGTGCCTTCTTCACCACACTGTGTGAGTGGACCATTCCAGATCGTCAGTGATGTGTGCGCCGAGGAACTTTCCACTTGCTCTACAACGGTCCCTCTGCTGTTTCCTGAAGTCCACGATCAGCTCCTTTGTTTTGTTGACATTGAGTGAGAGGCTATTTTCCCGGCACCACATTCCCACCTCCTCTAAGGAGGCTGCCTCATCATTGTTGGTAATCAGGCCTACTACTGTTGTGTCGTCTGCAAACTTGATGATTAAGTTGGAGGAGTGAGTGGCCACGCAGTCATGAGTGAACAGGGAGTACAGGAGGGGGCTGAGCACGCACAATTTTTAGGGCCCCTGTGTTGAGGATGAGCAAAGTGGAGGTGTTGTTCCCAAATGCAGACACAGGAGGCAGATGGTTGGAGTCTTACAATGTTTATTAATCCAAAGGGGTAGGCAAGAGAATGGTCGTGGACAGGTGAAAACATCTAAACCAGATCAGAGTCCAGGAGGTACAGAGATGCAGACAGGCTCGTGGTGAAGGCAGGCAGAATGGTCAGGTGGACGGGTACAAGGTCCAGAAACAGGCAAGGGACAAAACCGTGAGGACCTAAAAAGGAGAATGCAAAAAGCAGGAGAACGGGAAAAACGCTGGTTGACTTGGAAACATACAAGACAAACTGGCACAGAGAGACAGGAAACACATGGATACATACACTGGGGGAAAAAAGCGACACCCGGAGGGGGTGGAGACTATCACAAGGACAGATGTCCCAGTTTCACAGGGTGTGGTTCAGACCCAGGGCCCTGAGCTTAATGATGAGCTTGAAGAGTACTATGGTGTTGAATGCTGAGCTAAAGTCAATGAACAGCATTCTTACGCAGGTATTCCTCTTGTCCAGATGGGACAGGGCAGTGTGCAGTGCCATGGCAGATCTATTGGGGTGGTAAGCAAATTGAAGTAGGTCTAGGGTGTCAAGTAATGTAGAGGTGATATGATCCTTAACTAGCCTCTCAAAGCACTTCATGATGACAGAAGTGAGTGTTATGGAGCGATAGTCATGTAGTTCAGTTATCTTTGCTTTCTTGGGTACAGGAACAATGGAAGGAAGTGGGGACAGCAGCCTGGGATTGAATATGTCTGTAAACACTCCAGCCAGCTGGTCTGCGCATGCTCTGAGGATGTGACTAGCGATGCCGTCTGGGCCGACAGCCTTGCGAGGGTTAACACGTTTAAATGTCTTACTCACGTCGGCCACGGAGAAGGAGAGTCCACAGTCCTTGGTAGCGGGCCGCATCAGTGGCACTGTGTTATTCTCAAAGGGGGCGAAAAAGGTATTTAGCTTGTCTGGAAGCAAGACGTCGGTGTCCGCGACGTGGCTGGTTTTCCCTTTGTAGTCCGTGGTTGTCTGTAGACCCTGCCACATAGTACGTCTCGTGTCTGAACCGTTGAATTGCAACTCCCCTTTGTCTCTATACTGCCGTTTTGCCTGTTTGATTGCCTTACGGAGGGAATAACTACACTGTTTGTATTCGGCCATATTCCCAGTGACCTTGCCATGGTTAAATGCGGAGGTTCGCACTTTCAGTTTTGAGAGAATGCTGCCATCTATCCACAGTTTCTGGTTAGGGTAGGTTTAAATAGTCACAGTTGGTACAACATCTCCTATACACTTCCTGATGAACTCAGTCACCGTATCCGTGTATTCGTTGATGTTACTATCAGAAGCTACCTGGAACATAACCCAGTCCGTGTTAACAAAACAATCTTGAAGCGTGGATTCCGATTGGTCAGACCAGCGTTGAATATTCCTTGATATGCAGTATGCTTCAAACATACGGCATGTCACTTAAAAAAAACTCTAACTCACTCACTTTCACTATCTCCTAGGAGTGTAGCGCTTTAACATATGGATCTCCACACCGTGCTATTATAAAACCCTCACTCACAAGTCAAACACAACCAGAGAAAAATTAAGCAAGTTGACTGTTGTGTTAAGGGCCATTACAAGATAAATGTTGAGTAGGCTTAAGTCCTAAGTGAGGCTTAGAGTGAACATGCTTGTTTTTCACAAACAAAGGGCACAATAAATTGATGCATGATATGCTTGTCAAATCAAATCAAATCAAACTTTATGTGCTACAAATACTACAAATGTAGACTTTACCATGAAATGCTTACTTACAAGCCCTTAACCAACAGTGCAGTTCAAGAAGAGTTAAGAAAATATTTACCAAGTAGACTAAAATGAAATGCAATAAGAAAAAGTAACACAATAAGAATAAAAATAACAAGGCTATATACAGAGGGCACCAGTACCGAGTCAGTGTGCGGGGATACAGGTTAGTTGAGGTAATTTGTACATGTATAGTAGGTGGGGGTGAAGTGACTACGCATAGATAATAAACAGCGAGTAGCAGCAGTGTACAAAAACAAAAAGGGTGGGTCAATGTAAATAGTCCGGTGGCGATTTTATTAATTTTCCAGCAGTCTTATGGCTTGGGGGTAGAAGCTGTTGAGGAGCCTTTTGGTCCTAGACTTGGCGCACCGGTACCCCCTTCCGTGCGGTAGCAGAGAAAACAGTTTATAACTTGGGTAACTGGAGTCTGACAATTTAATGGGCTTTCCTCTGACACCGCCTATTGTATAGGTCCTAGATGGCAGTAAGCTTGGCCCCAGTGATGTACTGGACCGTTCTCACTGCCCTCTGTAGCGCTTTACTGTCAGATGCCGAGCAGTTGCCATACCAGGTGGTGATGCATCTGGTCAGGATGCTCTCGATGGTGCAGCTGTAGAACCTTTTGAGGAGCTGGGAACCCATGCCAAATGTTTTCAGTCTCCTGGGGGGGAAAAGGTTTTGTTGTGCCCTCTTCATTACTGTCTTGGTATGTTTGGACCATGATAGTTCGTTGGTGATGTGGACACCATGGAACTTGAAACTCTCGACCCGCTCCACTACAGCCCCGTCGATGGAAATGAGGGCCTGTTCGGCCCGACTTTTCCTGTAGTCCACGATCAGCTCCTTTGTCCTGCTAACATTGAGGGAGAGGTTGTTGTCCTGGCACCACACTGACAGTTCTCTGACCTCCTCCCTATAGGCCGTCTCTTTGTTGTTTGTGATCAGGCCTACCACTGTTGTGTCGTCAGCAACTTAATGATGTTATTGGAGTCGTGTTTGGCCACGCAATCGTGGGTGAACAGGGAATACAGGAGGAGACTAAGTACACACCTCTGAGGTTTCCCAGTGTTAAGGATCAGCGTGGCAGACGTGTTATTGCCTACTCTTACCACCTGGGGGCGGCCCGTCAGGAAATCCAGGATCCAGTTGCAGAGGGAGGTGTTTAGTCCCAGTGTTCTTAGCATAGTGATGTGCTTTGTGGGCACTATGGTGTTGAATGCTGAGCTGTAGTCAATGAACAGCATTCTCACATAGGTGTTCCTTTTGTCCAGGTGAGAAAGGGCATGGTGGAGTGCGATTGAGATTCCATCATCTGTGGATCTGTTGGGGCGGTATGCGAATTGGAGTGGGACTTGGGTGTCCGGGAGGATGTGTTGATGTGAGCCATGACCAGCCTTTCATAGCTCTTCATGGTTACCGACGTGAGTGCCACGGGGCGGTAATTTTTTAGGCAGGTTGCCTTCTCTTCCTTGAGCACAGGGACTATGGCGGTCTGCTTGAGACAAGTAGGTATTACAGACTCGGTCAGGGAGAGGTTGAAAATGTAATTGAAGACACTTGTCAGTTGGTTCACGCATGCTTTGAGTACATGTCCTGGTAATCCGTCTGGCCGTCTGGCCAATATTGTGAATGTTGACCTGTTTAAAGGTTTTGTTCACATCGGCTACCGAGAGCGTGATCACACAGTCATCCAGAACTGCTGGTGCACTCGTGCATGCTTCAGTGTTGCTTGCCTCGAAGCGTGCATTAAAGGCATTTAGCTCTTCTGGTAGTCTCACGTCACTGTGCAGCTCTGTGTCTGGGTTTCCCTTTGTAGCCAGTAATAGTTTTCAGGCCCTGCTATATCCGATGAGCGTCAGAGCTGGGGTAGTAGATAATCCTGTATTGACGCTTTGTTTGTTTGATGGTTCGTCTGAGGGCATAGCGGGATTTCTTATAAGCGTCCAGATTAGTCTCCCGCTCCTTGAAAGCGGCAGCTCAAGCCTTAAGCTGGATGCAGATGTTGCCTGTATTTCATGACTTCTGGTTGGGATATGTACCCACAGTCACTGTGGGAAGGACGTCGTCGATGCACTTACTGATGAAGCCGATGACTGAGATGGTGTACTCGTCAATGCCATTGGATGAATCCCGGAACATATTCCAGTCTGTGCTATCAAAACAGTCCTGTAGTGTAGCATCTACGTCATCTGACCATTTCCGTATTGAGTGAGTCACTGGTACTTCCTGCTTTAGTTTTTGCTTGTGAGCAGGAATCAGGAGGATATAATAAGCGTTGCTTCTTGGTGAGCATTTTCTTCTTTGCTTATGGCCTTATAGAGTTGGTTGAGAGCGGTCTTAGTGCCAGCTTTTATCTGCGGTGGTAAATAAACGGCTACAAATAATATAGATGAGAACATTCTTGGTAGATAGTGTAGTCTACAGTTTATCATAAGGTACGAGCAATACCTTGAAACCACCATCGCGCGATGTAGCGTCTCTGTTCTGCCGGTGCATGGAAAATCCCACCAGCTCTATATTGTCTGTATCGTTGTTCAGCCACGTCTCGGTGAAACATAAGATGTTACAGTTTTGATGTCCCGTTGGTAGGATAATCTTAATCGTAGGTCATCAATTCTATTTTCCAATGATTGCACGTTAGCAAGAAGAATGGATGGCAATGGGAGTTCTCGCTCACCTACGGATTCTCAGAAGGCCGCCCGATCTGTGACCCCTAACAAAATAGCACAATTGTTTGGGAGAATGTAAAACGTCAGCCATGTTCTTCGGCGCCATCTTTGTGAGCCATGCTTCCTGTGCCTTCTAATAAGTAAACGTATCGAATGAGGGGTTATTAATGTAGAAAAGCCTACTTACACTGATAGAGTTACAGTAACTGTGAGAATTCCATCACATGGAGACCGACTGCTCTTGAAGGCATATAGTGAAATGTCCGTAACTCAACAAGAACTTGGCTGTGCCTCAGACCACCGTTTCACTCTATACGTATCATATTTCATAGTACTTTATGTGCCATCACCTCTTCTGAGGAACAGGGTGTAGTAAGTAGTGGACTGAACAAATGTCTAGGTCCTATCCAGGAAACGTTCAATGGCTTTTCCCTGGAATCTCATTATATAAGATAAGATGGTTGTACTGGTAGTCAGTGATATGTTCTAGAATAAAATACAGCACAAGGTTCTAGAGCAGAACATTAGATCCTAATTTGTGTTACATGATGGTGCTGAAATAAAGGTTAGACACAGACATTGTTGGGTCATATCACCTTTGTTGATCACTGACCATGTTGATCATTTAACACCACCCAATTGTCTGATGTTTGTTCTCCTTTGATAACTGTCTCTTTATCACATTTTCCTCCTCCAGGATGGTCCTTTCGGAGAGAGAGAAAGATCACTGAAAGAGATACAAAGGTCTGATTGCATCCACCTTACAGCCAGAGTGAATCTTCTATGGAAGACGAGATGTACAGTCTTCTCCCCTCTCTATTTCAGTGCGGTTCAAGCTCGTCAATTAATGCTGCTGTGGCCCGGTCACACAGGAGGGCAGTCAATGTAAACAGTGAACTGAATAAGTGAGAGGGAAGGTAGTTGAAAAGGGAGAGAAATGTTTCCTTGGAGGTCAACCCAGACCAAATTGAAAGTCTCAGGTAGTGGCTGTCGGTGTAATAAAACAGGTGGAATTTACATTTACCCTCAGCATCCTTAATGTATTGTACTTGTGTAGCGAGACAGAGGGAATGAGTCAGGAGCCATAGAATGTACTTTACAGACACAAATAATCGTAAATTGAGAATGTCACCTTTAAGCCCAGGCATTTTTATTATTGTTAGTGGAGCTGCTGAGTGAGTTTGATGTTTTATTCTCCTAGGGATCCAGTCGTTCCCCGAGCAGTGAAGTCCTGTCTTTATCGGGTCGGCGGTGCGGCGAAGGAGAGGAGAAGGGACTTTAGCAAACTTGCGTTTCCATACTTCTCTGTGATTGGTAGCAGATGGCATGCTTGAAATAAACCTATCCGTTAACAGCACTCAGTATGTTTTACTCAAGGCATTTACAACTGTCTGAGGCAGCCAGAAGAGCAGGAGGGAGAAAACACATCCACATCTTGGTCCTCGACACCCAGCGGACCTAGATGTTGTACAGGTGTAAGCCTCTTATTTAGTGCTGTTATTTGGATGTTACAGAGCCCGTGTGTTTTATAGGAGAAACTTTATGGATCTTCACTTCTCCTGGAATATTATCTGAGCGCAACTTCATGGTTCAATGTGACAGGGAAGGCCTATGGGGAGTTGTAGATCTAGACCCAGGTACCTGTCTAATTGAAGTCCCCTGAGGATGGGATAGCATGTCAATTGCGTGGACAGTGAGCTGGCTAGCTTCCCAACATTGACAAAGGTCTTCCTGCTCCCCAGTCAGTTACAATGCAAAGCTCAATATTTTCCATTTGGCTCTAATACAGCTAAGTCATTTTAGCAAAATGGACAAAGCAAACATTCATATATTTAAATTAGATTTGAAACACTTGACTGGCTCCAGTGTTTGTTGAAGTCACTGGGCCTGTTTACTCGTTCTGTTTTGCATTATATGTGAGTGTCTGTGCAAATTAACTCAGGGTCTGTATGTTCTACTCTATGATAATTGCCAGGAAATAATATTAAGGATGTGGTGATGCTTTTGCTTGTGCATATTGCATTATAATAAGTTCAGGAACATTACTGGGCACACAGCTTATTAAGGACAAGCTAGGTACATTCTGCCTGGATAGAGATAGATTTAAATGTAATATACCTAATCCTGAATATATTATCAATTTGCATGCAAAATGTTATGAATAATTTGAATATTAATTGAAAAATGAAGATTATGTATATGTTAGTAATGAGTACTGATTTAGACATGTAATTGGACAAAAACTTTTTGGGAGTACAGGTTTCTTAAAATATGCAATGTGAAACAAATATGGATATTCTTGGCTGAGTTCTATGCTCTTTACTGACAGAATTGGTTTCAAGTCATTTTTGGGTGAACTATGTTACGTACTGTATATGTGTGTCACTGATCCCTCTGGAACTGTGTCATTACGCACACCTGGTCCCCATTTCCCTGATTGAAAATGTATAAATGTGCGCTTTGGTTTCCACTGGGCTGTCGACTATTGTTACAATATCGGTTGGTCGTGTGAGTACCTGTGCTGTGTTGTTTTGGCTTTCGTGCAACTTGTATTGTGCAGATGAGTATGGGTTTCGTCCCGTGTGGTATCATTGTGCGGCCCGTGTATTTATTAGAGGTACTCTTCACTCTTTTGTGGCACGCTGCAATTTGGGAATAATTTAAAAAACTATTACGCATTCCTGCAACTGTCTCCCGATCCCTTCACCCAACGTGACAAAATAATTGACCGTTAAGGGAGACAGCGGGAATGGCCCTTCCTACGATTCTGCGACTTGTCCGTCCGGCGCTGCCGCAACTTCAGCAGCTGCAACTAGGCCGTCCGACGTCACCACAGCGGGGCCGTCCAATGACGTAACTTCAGCAGCGGCAACTGGCCCGTCCGACGACGATGCAACTTCGCCAGCTGCATCGGGTCCTGATCGACCCGCACTGCGTTCCTGTGATCGTCCTCAGGGCAGGTGTCATTGCGCTGCTTCGGCAGCCTCTGTCTCTGATCCCTCCGGAACTGTCATTACGCACACCTGGTCCCCATTTCCCTGATTGCACATGTATAAATGTACCCTTTGCTTTCCATTGGGCTATCGATTATTGTTACAATGTCTGTTGGTTGTATGAGTACCTGTACTGTGTTGTTTTGGCTTTCGTGCCACTTGTAATGTGCAGATGATTACGGTTTCGTCCCGTGTGGAATCATGGTGTGCATGTGTGTGTTCAGGTCTCGTCCGATGTATTTATTAAAGGTACTCCTCGCTCTTTTGTTTGGATTTCAACCCTGTGTTTTGTATACGTGTTCACCCAATGTGACAATGTGAGAATAAATTACAGGAACAAGAATTACATCAATGTAGTCCTGTAGTGGTGATCCTAACTGTATTGTTTCCTTTTTGATTTGAAAGAAAGGAACAATTTGTAGATTATTTCTATACTTGATCACTTTTAAAATACCAGGATTTTTCAGTCGGCTATGACAGGAATATAGTCTGCCATGATCATTTGAATAAATATACAATATGTAGAGTTGAGGTCAGAAGTTTACATACACCTTAGCCAAATACATTTAAACTCAGTAGTTCAATATTCCTGACATTTATTCCAAGTAAATATTCCCTGTCTTAGGTCCGTTAGGATCACCACTTTATTTTAAGAATGTGAAATGTCAGAATAATAGTAGAGAGAATGATTTATTTCATATTTTATTTCATTCATCACATTCCCAGTGGGTCGGAAGTTTACATACACTCACTTAGTATTTGGTAGGATTGCTATTAAATTGTTTAACTTGGGTCACACGTTTTGGGTAGCCTTCCACAAACTTCCCACAATAAGTTGGGTGAATTTTGGCACATTCCTCCTGACAGAGCTGGTGTAACTGAGTCAGGTTTGTAAGGCCTCCTTGCTCGCACACACTTTTTCAGTTCTGCCCACAAATGTTCTATAGGATTGAGGTCAGGGCTTTGTGATAGCCACTCCAATACCTTGTCCTTGAGTTTAAGCCATTTTGCCACAACTTTGGAAGCATGCTTGGGGTCATTGTCCATTTGGAAGACCCATTTGCGACCAAGCTTTAACTTCCTGACTGATGTCTTGAGATGTTGCTTCAATATATCCACATAATTTCCTACCTCATGATGCCATCTATTTTGTGAAGTGCACCAGTCCCTCCTGCAGGAAAGCACCCCCACAACATGATGCTGCCACCCCTGTGCTTCACGGTTGGGATGTTGTTCTTCGGCTTGCAAGCCTCCCCCTTTTTCCCCCAAACATAACCAAGGTCATTATGGCCAAACAGTTCTATTTTTATTTCATCAGACCAGAGGACATTTCTCCAAAAAGTACGATCTCTGTCCCCATCTGCAGTTGCAAACCGTAGTCTGGCTTTTTTATGGCGGTTTTGTAGCAGTGGCTTCTTCCTTGCTGAGAGGCCTTTCAGATTAAGTCGATATAGGACTCATTTTACTGTGGATATAGATATTTTTGTACCTGTTTCCTCCAGCATCGTCACAAGGTCCTTGCTGTTGTTCTGGGAACGATTTGCAATTTTCGCACCAAAGTACATTCGTCTCTAGGAGACAGAACGCGTCTCCTTCCTGAGCAGTATGATGGCTGCGTGGTCCCATGGTGTTTATACTTGCATATTATTGTTTGTACAGATGAATATGGTACCTTCAGGCATTTAGAAATTGCTCCCAAGGATGAACCAGACTTGTGAAGGTCTACAATTTGGCTGATTTCTTTTGATTTTCCTATGATGTCAAGCAAAGAGGCACTGAGTTTGAAGGTAGCCCTTGAAATACATCCACAGGTTTTACCTCCAATTGACTCAAATGATGTCCATTAGCCTATCAGAAGCTTCTAAAGCCATGACATAATTTTCTGAAATTGTACAAGTTGTTTAAAGGCACAGTAAACTTCTGACACACTGAAATTGTGATACTGTGAATTATAAGTGAAATAATCTGTCTGTGACACAAGTCATTTTTACAAAAAAAATGTATTCACAAAGTAGATGTCCTAACCAACTTGCCAAAACTATAGTTTGTGAGCAATACATTTGTGGAGTGGTTGAAAAACAAGTTTTAATGACTCCAACCTTAGTGTATGTAAACTTCCGACTTCAACTGTATGTAGGTAATAGCTTGTTTGTACATATCTGACTTTTTTCCCCCGTACTAGGTAATTTAGTTAGTATTACTTCACCTCTCTCCATGCAGTTCACCTTTACCATCTAGCTGTTTTGGGACAATTCTATTTGTCCATTAAGCCTGGCAAGCTCACTCAAATACATACAGTATTTAAAAGGACTTCAAATAGTATTTGAACCAAGGTCTGCGAACAACTAACCACTATGCTGCTATATTGCTAGAGCAGCCAGGACTGTACTCCCTGTAAGACGGCTGTAAACGTCATAAGTAATGACAGCCAGGCTGACATATACATGACTTGCCGGAACCTGACGGAAACGTCCAATCAGAACCCAGCTGTCGGGAGACTGCCCATGTCACACACAAAAGGAGAGCTTAAAGGGTAGGTAGTGTAAACGTAACCACATGTAACATATGGATTTGCCTTAGTATGTGCGTCAAAAGTCACAATGCAAACCTCACTTTTCTATTTTTAGAGTTATTACATAAAACCAATCAGAATACAGAAGAACCTCGCAGTCATGTCGGGGTGTGATGTAATATGACGGAACCGGCAAGCCAGCTTATTCCCTACAATGTAAACTCCAACAGAAATAACTTCAAATGCATAACTTCAAATTAAACTCAATTGTTTGCACTCATGACTACTAGTTTCAATTGAACTTTCAGCCAATGTGAGAACAAATAATGAATGAATCTATAGTCACAAATCAGGTTGCAAGGTTGCTAGCCAACTAGCCTGCCGTTAGAACTGCATGAGTCAGCCAGTCGCTATCAACATCTAGCTTACAGCTACATTGAAGTAAACCAAGGTTTGGTAAATACAATGGCATCTAACCAGTTATCAAATAATGTTACCTTGGCCGATTACTTCTCCTACGTCTGCCTGTCAACACTGTGGACGGCGGTATGACAGATTTGACAAGAGGGAGGAGCAGAGATCCTTAAAGGGTATGACAGTTTTATTCACCACAGCAACAGACTTTGTAACTTAGTTGTAGCAACGCTGCCTCCGTACGTCTTCTGTTGATGTATTTCCTGCTGCATAGAACGGACGGTCAAGTGTCTTTTTGTCTTTCTGCCTCACTCGCTCCTCTCCGAGATCAAGACTGGGCCCTAAAAAGTACAAAATGGCCGAAAATACAATTAAGCTTGTGACCCAGATTCCTGTACAGACCCATATCATAACCCCAGTCATCCCTAGTGGCATCCCCCTGTTTAGGCATATACACGATAAGGAAAGAAAGAACTCATCACAGAAGGGACTTAACAAGCACTCATCAACCAAGAGATGGAGACCAGGTCTCGACCACCCCAGGCTCTTACAGCACAGCCTTTGATATTGAGACTTATGTGCACACACAGTTGCACAGAACTGTCTGGAAAAGGAGAGTACACTACACTACAGCCCCACTGCAGAATAATATAATTGATAATTTCTGTCTTGAATAATGACAGTTTGAATCAGTGTTTGTTGAAGCAACTTTCTGTTGCAGAAGTTGTTGGTGTGGTGGCTGGGCAGCATCATGTGTGTACACTTGGTTTTGCATGTATGTTGTTTTAAGAGATGTTGAAGCTCAATATTTGTTTAGTTGGTCTGGCCGCGGTCGCTCAGCAGATCTCATGATAAATATTAGCTCTCAAATATGTGAGTAGGCCATTTATTGAAAGTTATCATGCCATACATTGGTTGTGTCCCACATGGCACCCTACTGCCTATATAGTGCAACACTGCACCCTAGGGCTCTGGTCGAAAGTAGTGCACTATATAGAGAATAGGGTATAATTTGGGATGCCACCATTGTTTGTTCATCCACAGAAATATAGTGTCCGCTCACTACTCAATTGATACGGAAGAGTTGGGAGTTGTATTTACCTTAGAAACTATTCAGATGTGACTAATCCATTTGGTATTTCTTTCTGTTTGTCCTTTCTCTCTGAGAAATAACAGAAGGCAATACGAATTTTGGGCAAATCCAGGGAAGAAAATATGTCCATTTGGTATCTATAATGATTTCCTACACTCAACAATATAAATGCCTCAAGAGATATTAGGTCCATACATAATAATGCACGTTTAAAGAGTTGAGAGTAGAAATCGAAGTCCACCCACCACATCATCTTCACACAGGATTACGAGGCCGAGCCCTTCAGCCAAGAATCCTCTAGTAGAACATGGGGGAGGGAAAGAAGCAGGGAGGGAGAGAGAGAGGGAGAGAGAGAGAGGGAGGGGGGGAGAGAGAGAGAGAGAGAGAGAGAGAGAGAGAGAGAGAGAGAGAGAGAGAGAGAGTGCAATAATGCATGTCTTCTGATTCAAATTAGTGAGAGATTTTAGAGCTAAAGGGTCCAGGAAGTGGGAGAGATTGAAAGATTGAGAGAGCGAGAGAGAGAGTGAGTGAGGGAGGGAGTGAGAGTGTGAAAGAGTGAGAGAGAGAGAAAGAAAGTGGGTTGGGACGGTGGGAGGCAGCTCTTTACAAGACAGCTGTTCTCTCACAGGTACACCCTCTAAGTGAATCTGCAGAGTTACTTTTTTTGGGTCATTATTCGACCCCTGGTGGCTTTTTGTAATGTTTTACGTTGTGTATACAGATAAGTACATACAGTCCAGGACTCAGCAGTGGTTCAGCATATTGAAAAGGCATTAGGTGATACAACACTATACCTTCTCTCCAATAAGTATTCCAGTTTATATGGGAATTGGTAGAGGAGGGTTTTTTTCTGCAAAAGTCGTCAATCTTATGAGCCCTGAGGGGCTGGGAAAGTGTTTAATTATTAAAGGTGTTTGAACAAAAGGCTATTCTAGGCTTGACGGAGCCACCAACTGGACATCCTCTACGGTATTTGATAGATTACATTCTTCGTCACCACTACATTCCTGCTTCCACAACAAATGTCCCCCAAAAGACTCTTGCAAGAGCTGAGGGATCATCTACAAATCAGTGAGTGTTAGCGTGTGTGTGTGTGTGTGTACAGTTTAATTCTATAGTTGACGTAAGAAAAAAGTTTCAGCTGTAATATTGGCAGTGAAAACACACAGAGTAAAGACAAGCCCAAGCAACCTTTCCTAGGTCCTGTCTAAACTAAATAGCTGTTTGAATTCCCATTTAATAACAGGTTTGGGGATAGTCTGGAGACGATATTCTGCTGTGGTTCCTCTTTTATAAGATTCATCAGATTTTTCCACACTTATAAATATTCATCGGAAACCACGCGAAACCATCATGCGGAATGGCGATACCTGCACAGTCAGGAGTATTGACTCAATAAAATACAGGTTGAGAAAATATTAAATGGGAAGTTCAGAATTTTACAACTTGATTATATGGTTCTATGGGCCAGAGGAAACTGTATCCCGTGGTTCGGTTTTCTCTAAAGAGCCACAACAAACTTTAGCTAACTTTAGCCACAAAGACAGCTACTTGGAACCATCTCACATCAAGATACAAAATACTGAACTTCCCCTTTAAGGATCAGTGGAGCAATTATCATTAGAGGGCATCTACTGGGTTGAAGGCAGTGTCAGAGGGATGCTGTTTTAAAGAGAAACTCAGTAAGTCAAAGGAAGATGAATCAGTTCCTTCAAGTATTAATGTTATTAGGGGTTGGGGTTGACACCACTAAGTCAACCGACAGGGTGAGACAGGAGGCTTGAGGGTGTCCAAAAATGTGCACCGTACGCAAGAATGACAAAGAGTATTGTACCTAAATCAGAAAAGCTACTGTCCTTGCTTTTGAACAGGTTACACAAGATTGGGCTCGGTTCCTCTGCAATTGTTTGGGTCAAAGATTACCTCATGAATAGATCACAATGTATATTTGCAGATGGTGTTAAATTATACCTCTCTTGTTTATTGAGAAGTCTAATATGTTTTATTTCTTATATTATCTTGTGCTGCAGCTGCAAGACAAGGTGTGTCTGTCTGCATAGCGTGTACAGAACTCTACTGTACTTGGAAGGTTGCTCTCCTCCCTGTTGTGTTCTGAACGCGTCAGTACTGCAAAACTACAGCTTTGACCCAGTGACTCCACACCTCTCACTCTCTGCCTACATGTCTCTCTCCAGCACACCAGGGTTCAAACACTATTTGAAATAGTTTCAAATAATTTTTCTGGTTTTTCTTTGAGCTTGTCTGGGATTAATGGACCAATAGAATACTCTGAAAAACGTTTAATTCTGCCCCTCTGGCACTCAAGACATGCTAAAGTGAACAATCAAAGTATTTGAAGCATTTTAAATAGTATTTGAATCCAGGTTTGCTTTCCCGGAGAAAGGAGGAAAGGGAACACTTTACTTGACCAACTCCTGACTCTCAGGCTCCATCCCAGTGTTGGCGTCAGGAAGAGGTGAATCTAACGAGCTCCACTCGCAAATCTACCTCTGGGGACCCCTGGAGCCCGATCACCTCTCCATCTCCACCTCCTCCTTCTCCCACCTCCCACCAACATCCTTTTAGAAAGGCCATCAACTAACGATTATGGCCCTCACCTCTCTTGCCACTCCTGGAGGGATACCCGACGGGAGAAAAGGTGTGACCAATACTCCTCTTAGAGAGAGATGGCCTTCTGGAACTAGCTACCATCGTGTCTGTCTATCTGTCATCCTCTGTCAGAGTCCAACCCAGGTAGATAAATACACTGTACGTTAAATTAAACAAGAAATAGTCATTTTTTTCCAGAAGAAAGCCACCTAAGCTAAATCTTAACATTCACAACCTTTAGAAGATTGGACATTTTCTGAACGGTGACACATACAGCATGATGCTTTGCGTTTGATAAAAATGCATAACAGGTATGTATGCCTTGCTTAGAATTATTGAGGGAAGAATCAAGGAATAAAGTGGGGGGAAATCCTGAGAATTTCCTTTTTTAATAGGCTTGCATCCCAAACTGCACCCTATTCTAGAAACACTGTACCATCTACAGTACAGTGCATTTGGAAAGTATTCAGACCCCTTGACTTTTTCCAAATGTTGTTACGTTACAGCCTTATTCCAAAATTGATTAAAATGTTTATTTTCCTCAACAATCTACACACAATAACCCATAACAACAAAGCAAAAACAGGTTTTTAGAAATGTTTGCAAATGTATTCAACATAAAAACTGAAATATTACATTTACATAAGTATTCAGACCCTTTATTCAGTGCTTTGTTTAAGCACCTTTGGCAGTGTTTACAGCCTCGAGTCTTCTTGGGTATTGGGAGTTTCTCCCATTCCTCTCTGCAGATCCTCTCAAGCTCTGTCAGGTTGGATGGGGAGCTTCGCTGCACAGCTATTTTCAGGTTTCTCCAGAGAAGTTCCGTATCCACTACTTTGCTCCGTTCATCTATGCCTCGATCCTGACTAGTCTCCCAGTTCCTGCCACTGAAAAACATCCCCACAGCATGATGCTGCCACCATAATGCTTCACCGTAGGGATGAGAGTTCAATCTTGGTTTCATCAGACCAGAGAATCTTGTTTCTCATGATCTGAGAGTCTTTAGGTGCCTTTTGACAAACTCCAAGTGGGCTGTCATATGCCTTTTACTGAGTAGTGGCTTCCGTCTGGCCACTCTACCATAAAGGCCTGATTGGTAGAGTGCTGCAGAGATGGTTGTCTTTCTGGAAGGTTCTCCCATCTCCACAGAGGAACTACAGAGCTCTGTCAGAGTGACCATCGGTTTCTTGGTCACCTCCCTGACCAAGGCCCTTCTCCCCCGATTGCTCAGTTTGGCCGGGGGGGGCAGCTCTCAGAAGAGTCTCGGGGGTTCCAAACTTCTTCCATTTCAGAATGATGGAGGCCACTATGTTTTTGGGAACATTGCACTTTTTTTGGTACCCTTCTCCATATCTGTGCCTCGACACAATCCTGTCTGGGAGCTCGATGGACAATTCCTTCGGCCTCCTTCGAGCTCAATTTCGAGTCTCATACTGTAGCAAAGCGCCTGAAAACTTACGTGGAGAAGGTATTTCTGTTTTTCATTTTCAATACATTTGCAAAAATGTCTAAAAACCTGTTTTCGCTTTGTCATTACGGGGGTATTGTGTGTAGATTAATGAGGATTATATATATATATTTTATTTTATCCATTTGAGATTAAGGCTGTAATGTGACAAAATGTGGAAAAAGTCAGCGGGTCCTAATACTTTCCGAAGGCACTGTACATGGGAAATAGGGTGCCATTTGGGTACACACCCATACCTACCTCACAGTGAGTAATGGAAGACAGGTGGGCTCCTGTACAGTATGCATGCACACTAGCATGAGTGTGAGTGTGAGTGTGAGTGTGCGTGCGTGCATGCGTGTGTGTAATAAAGACAGAAAGAAGAGAGAGAGAGCGAGAGAGAGAGAGAGAGAGAGAGAGAGAGAGAGAGAGAGAGAGAGAGAGTCTGGATTAAAGGGAGAGACTAATAATGTCTCACATGTGTACTGGCAAATTGGCTGCTAACACTACTAACACACACTAGTAGGGAACGTGGCAGCGGCTTCCCTAATAAGCTCATACACTATTTATGATCACAAACCAGGAGCAAAGAGGGTGAGCACTGTCAAAATAAAAAACATGTCAATCATAGCTCCCTACTGTTGCCCTTTACATGTTGCCTGTCTGTTTAAAGCAATTTTGTATGTTTACTTGTGATGTAAAAAGGCAGGGGGAAATCACATCAAAACCCGTGGTTTCTTAAAAATGTCAACATGCCCAAAAGAAAATCAAACGGAATATCAAAGCTTGAGAAGTGTAGCTGTGTATCTTCAAAAAAAGACATGTTTTTGACCTGACGGAGTACACTTTAAAGAAAGTATATACTGAAACTGTGGAATAGCCTAGTGGAATAACCAAATGCAGGCATGAAGGAAAGGTGAGAAGTGTAACGAGTTAAAACCAGGGCAAAATGAGCTTCAATACTTCATAGAGCATTGACAATTCCCTCTGAATTCCAAAGTTCTACTCCAAGCACTGTATATAGATATACTGCAATTATGCATCATAATTATCAACAATTGGATTTGTATTATTCTTATGATATTTGAATTTTTCCTTAAACAGAAAGACTGAACGCAAATTGACAGTAAACACAAATACCATTACATGAAACTGCTGCTTTACAGAGTACTATCGTATTAGCATGGCAGATATTTATATATATACTGTATATACTTCATAAGTCTCACAGGAGAATATTCAAAGCAGAGGATGAGGTATATCTCCTTCTTCAAAAAGAGTGGATTTAACTCTATGTGACACAAGTAACACGTTGATTCGTTTTCCCTGGGCCCCAAAACTCCAGATCTAACAAGGCCTTTCCTTTCTTCTACCAGGCCATTTCCCTTCCTACTGAACCACCACCGGTCACAAGAGGAATGAGAGAGAGGGGGGGGGGGGGGGGGGGGGGTAGAGAGAGGGAGGGAGATCGAGTGAACAAGAGAGAGGGGAAGAGAGAAAGAATGAGTGGATGACAGAGAGAGAGAGAAAAGAAAGAAACAGTGCATCATTCCAGTGATGTAACATGCATTAGAATACCGCGTGGGAGACACGACCAGGGGACAAGGAGGCTTTGGAGTATAATACAAAAATCAGGGCCCACCAATTTCCTCTCAACAGCTGAGCACCTACAGGTCATTACTTTCAGTGCTGTGATGTGCTGTGCGCGCGCTTGCGCATGTGTGTGTTGCGGATGTGAAAGCCCCATGGCCAAGCCAGGAACCTTCCGCCCCTGTTGATTCAACATAAAAATAATGACCTGGCGAGAGAGGGGTGACTTACTCTGCCAACCTCTTACTGGCGTAACAGTTTATAGAATGCCATTTCTTAGCTTCTTACTCATAACCCATCATAATACAGTGACAAAGTCTATGGGTCACAATTCTGTTTGAGAAATTCTGCTTAGTGTGAGGAAAATGCCACCTTGTAAGGTTCACAAACAAACCCATCTTCCCCCGCCCCCTCCAACCTCATACAGAAAGCAACATTTTTGGGAGGGTTAAAAAAAAAGCATGTAAACGACACTGCTCTAGGGGAACAGGCTAATGAACGTGTGTGGACAGGAGAGATGTGTATGCCATAAGTCCGCCCCCACATAGGTCACTGGCCTTCATTTGTCTACATCCTGGCCTGCACGTAAGGGGAAAAAAAGCATAACTGCCTGGGATCTGAGGAAAGAATGCGATAGGGCATGGGAATCACAGTGTCACGGTAGTTGCCAGAGCCTGAAACACCCTTCTATTCCATCGCCCAAACAGACCCCTGAAAACTCCCGGCAAAGTGTTGCTGCTATCGAGGCACCTAACCAGGGCCTCGGAGGCTTGAGAAAAAAAGTACGTGGGTCAATTATTTATTTATGTTTAGAGACTAAATCTGGGTCATTGGAAACCCCCCCACCCCCACCCCCCCAACTCCCCCTCCTCCTCTTCTATCTGCCTCCTTGGACCTCTTCATGGCTTAGGATGGGGAGAAGATCTATTGACTAACCTCAGACTACAATCCTGTACTGTTACGATTTATTTCAATTATATGTAGTGCTGAGGCTGTGGATGACAGGGTCTTTACTCTGTCAGGGAGAGGAGCACATAGTTCCCATGGAACGGAGAGGAGGAGAGGTTAAAGGCAGTAGACTAAATATGACACTGACAATATGTACATTCATGCCATGATAGAGGAGCATCAAAGTGGGAATTATGACTTTAGGGAACACTATGAACATTCCGGAAACACCAAATATTTAATTATAGTGTTATTAATAATGGCCATAAAATGTTTTGGCAATCACTACGTTTATGTATCTGGCATATGTTTCCAACTATTGCTCCAAATGGTTAGAAAGTTGGGCTAGTAACCAAAAGGTTGCTGGTTCAAATACCCGAGCCGACAAGGTAAGCAATGTGTCGATGTGCCCTTGAGCAAGGCACTTAACCCTAATTTGCTCCAGGGGCGCCGTACTTCTATGGCTGACGCTGTAAAACCACAAATTTCACTGCGCTTATCTGGTGTATTAGAAAATACAATATTTATGTATTCATTTTTTCCATTTGTTCATATATTTAAACGTTTATTTAGAGTTGCTTTAGTAGGGAAACCCTTTGTATTAAGAAGGTTCTCCAACAATGGAGCTGTTTATTCATTTAAGATCATGGCAATAATTACAATAGATATGATCATTTGGATACATTTTATGTGGCATAATAAAGAATAAACAATACTGGCAAAACTATGCTTTGTGTATTTTGGGATAAAATTTGAAATGCAAAAAAGGATGTGTAAATGGTATACTTCCGAATGGGAAAAATTATCAAATTGATAAATGGTCTTGATTTGTTCTCTGCACAAAATAAAAGTTCATTAACAAACTCTTAATTGAATAGAAGTTCTTATAATTGTTGTATTACCAGCATAAACATCATTTCCCTCAAATATTATTAAAGCGTTTTTTTGTTGCACCTATTAGAGATTCTTGTCTCCAAGTTAATTTCATTATGGTAATGAGATCCCATCCTTACAGAACCTACGCTTTGATCCATGTTAATTGTCGTGATCTTCAAAGACAAAGTCACCACTTACTTTAAATGAATTTTACATTTTTTAAGGAATCTTATGGAAATGAGATAGAAGTAATTAAATTTTTATGATGTATCTCGATATTTTTTTTTAGCAGGAAAGTCAATGGTACTGGCTGGATTTCGTTTCAACATCTGACTGGGGAAAACCGAGAGATGAGGAGGAGAGAAGAAGAAAAAGAAACAACTTTCAGATGCTAAAGATTAAAGGAACTGTGAATCCAAGACTTAATTTGTACTGATAAACTTTAGTGTTTAATATGCTCTTTTGTGTTCCCAGCATGAAATCCTTGCATTGGGGGCTGGCAAAAACTTTTTTTCCTCTTTCTTCCCACATCTCTTCCTCTTAACTTTTATCTTGTTGGAGGTTTCCTGTCTGCCCTTGACATGTGAAATAGCCATGATAACACTTGAACCTGCAGAAGAGTGAGGGAAGAGCCAGACCCCTGGAAAATTCTACATCCCAAATGGCACTCTATTCCCTATATATTCCCTACTTTTGACCAGGGCCCATAGGGTAGTGCACTATATCGGGGGATGGTGCCACTTGGGATGCAACCAGAGAGGCCTTTCGAGATGAGAGTAAGAGAAAACCAACCACCCGCAATCCTCTCCTCTCGTTTCCCCCTGCATTATTCAAAATGGCCAGAGCTGCAAATCAAGACTCTGAAAACTCGTATTAAAATCTGGCCTGAGGCTGCCCAGACGATCAGAAATAAAAGGGAGCAAACCTCGCCTCTGTCGATAAGTTTGTTTATTTTTCTCAAACCCTGTGTTTGAAACGTTGATGGTGCTCGACACCATCCCAGGGTGGGGGGATAGTTATAACTGCGTCCCAAATGGCAACCTAAACCCTACGTAGTGAATTGCTTTTGACCAGGGCACATAGGGCTCACGTTAATAGGAAAAGGGGTGCCATTTGGGATGGAGCCAATATGTTTCTTTGTGGAATGTTTTGATGGCCAAAGCAACGGAGCACAGGGTCACCGTTGTTTTTGTGCCCCTCAACTGATGTCGCACCTTGACCCACAGGTAATAACTTGTGTTAAACAGAGCAGAGATTTTGTAAAGGGGGCACCATGAAGTGAGTTACGTAATTCCCAATAGAACACAACCTTTCATTTTCACATCACTCCAATGAATACTGTTTTTGGACTGCTTTCGACAACGGAGCTTGATGTTGGTTGATGATATGAGTTTGATTCCTGCATGAACATTCCCTGAATATATGTGCAAATCGCTTGAATGAAATTTGGCTGCTAAAATTACCTCTCTTTTTTTTGGAGTAAGTGTCACAAGTAAAACGACACCAAAGGCAAAAATAAATGACCCTACAACGCAAAAAACGAAAAATTGCTACGCAAAATGGCGAGACTGTGCAGTTGGGTCGCAGAAATATGCAGACGTGTGCAGTCCCGCAAATATGAAGGATGCGGGATAGTCATGATGCATTTGGTTTCTTGCTTTGCATACATACAGTATAAATTAGGCATGAGAAGGCTTGATAATTGCAGTTTATTACATACGTCAGTCCATCCTGTTCTACTCATGAAGTGTTCTTCCAGTCCAGTGTCATTCTATCGCTCTTCATCTTCAGTCAGAATCAGTGGATAGTATCTCATAGGTGAACATGGACAGATTATGCTTACCTACTAAGTCCTGTATTAAGTGCAATTAAGCCTCTTACACGCTGAAAATGAAATCCTTTCTGTCTGTTTGAGTGCTTAGGCAGCCCGCCAAACGCGCCCAGGTAGCAGAGTGTATACAGGACAAACACAGCACCAGCTGTGCACCGCTGCGCTAAAACGCCACCACCATTCCTATTCTCTCTACCCATCATTCATCATTTCGCAAACAGCTCTGTCGCATGTGAGGTAATTAATTAACGACACAAATATAGTCGGAGCTGGAAGGTTGATGGATTGGGTCAATATGGTGTTTTAGTTCGGCTGAGATTGAGCTTTTGGTTTAAACATGTACTGTAGATATGAAGGTTTGGGATGGAGGGATGGAGGATAAGCCTGCTCTAATTCCCCTGCTCACTGGGATAACCCTGACCTCAGCTGGCGCTGGCCTGCCAGATTAAATGGTCAACCTTTGTTAGATGAGGGCAAGCGTTCAACACATTTTACACAGGATCAAATAGCTGGGAGTATTATACAGTTCATGTTGGAACAAACGTCTACACACTCTGACTGCAACCCACCTGGACCAGGAGTGACAACACGCAAGGACAGATCTGGGCTGCATCCCAATTGGTACTATTTTCCCTATTTAGGGCACTACTTTTGACCAGGTCCAGGGCCCATAGGAATCTGATCAAAAGTAGTGCACTACTTAGGAAATAGAGACCCATTTGGGACACAACCCTGATATCTCTGAATATGTAATTAGTGAAAACAAAGTCACTATGTTAGTTAGACCTTATTAAACCCAGATATTAGTTACAATGTAAATTCAGAGTAGAAGCCGTTGCGAACTGAAATGTACAGGTGGACAGATGCCCGGACATGTTGAGTGGTGAACTACAGCCCTCAAGCTGCCCTTACAAGGGATAGGGAATTATTCAATATAAAATAATTAGACCTCTCGCTAAAGGCTTCAGTCATATAAAAGTGATCCTTAAATCCGAACTGGTTATGTAGCAGATTGGTAAGTATGTCTCACCCCTTTATTCAGATGCAACCTCTTACTTTCGGTTATTTGAAAATGAAATAATCTCCATAATATCTCAAATTTCAGTTTAAATCCACCAGAAAAGACAGAACAAATATTACAACAAATATTATGTTTAACTCAAATACACGAATCGATAAAAAATAATAATATATATATTCTTTGTAAATTATATCTGGTGAAGTTATAACACACATGTAGAATAACAAAAATATATGGAAATGCCTGCTCTACCCAAAATCACAACAAACTAATTGCAGCATTACCGCAAAAATGGAAGAGGCAATTGGAAGGGGGAGAAAGTGAGGAACTTGTCTGTCATCCCTGCATTAAAGACCAACATTGTTTAAAGACAATTGTGATAAATAAAAAGTATACCTGTTTCATTTAAGGACCGAAAAATTGACAGCTGTGCCATAGGGATTGCAAAATAGTTGTGAAGAGATTTTCAATGTACCGGTTCTATGGCGCATGGTTTATGAACTGATACACAAAATGACGCTGGATTCAAAATGTCTAGTTTATCAATTTAAATTATTATACAAAATTCTTGCAACCAACAGAATGTTATATTTCTGGGGGACACAACCATCCCAGCTCTGCAGATTTTGCTGCGAAGAGACAGAAGCATTAGATCATTTGTTTTGGTACTGACCAAACGTAGTTTGTTTTTGGTCGCAGGTTCAGGAATGGTTGAAGAATTGCAACATTTACCTGGAGCTAACTCTGCGAATAGCACTGCTGTGTGATTTGAAAAGTCATAGTCAATCAATAATATAACAATACTCTTAGCAAAATTTTATCTGTCACGTCCTGACCTTAGTTCCTTTTTTATGTCTCTGTTTTAGTTTGGTCAGGGCGTGAGTTGGGGTGGGCCTGGTATGGTTCCCAATCAGAGGCAGCTGTCGATCATTGTCTCTGATTGAGAACCATACTTAGGTAGCCTGTTTTCCCACTATGAGGTGTGGGTAGTTATTTCTGGTTAGTGTTTGTTGCACCTGTCAGAACTGTTCGTTTATCGTTCTGTTGGATACGTACCACGCTGCATATTGGTCCAACCTTGACTACTCTTCCTCAGACGAAGAAGAGATTTGTTACATTATCTTTAATTTTACAACCTGTAGAAATTAGGAGACTAGAAAGGTTTTGTGAAACATCACAGCACAGTCGAAAAATATATGGCAAATTGAAATCACAACTGGATGGTCTTCAGAGATAAAAGGGAGGGGTTGAGGGAAGCTGAAGGATGGGACTAAAAACAAACAAAAGATAACTATTGTAAAATATACTGGGTCTGTAAAATATATATATTATGTATAAACTGGAAGTAGAAGCTTAAGTGTTGTTGTCCATTAATTTGCTTCATAGGGGAAAACAATAAAGGACAATATATTTTCAAAATATATATATGTATTTTTAATGTAAATATATACACCTTTACATATATACAGTACCAGTCAAAAGTTTGGACAAACCTACTCATTCCGGGGGTTTTCCTATTTTCTACACTGTAGAGAATAATAGTGAAGACATCAAAACTATGAAATAACACATGGAATCATGTAAAGTAAAATATAAAGTAGCCACCCGTTGAATTGATGACAGCGTTGCACACTTGTGGCATTCTCTCAACCAGCTTCATGAGGTAGTCACCTGGAATGCATTTTAATGAACAGGTGTGTCTTGTTTAAAGTTCATTTGTATAATTTATTTCCTTCTTAATGCATTTAAGCCAATCAGCTGTATTGTGACAAGGTAGGGGTGGAATACAGATGATCGCACTATTTGTTAAAGACCAAGTCCATATTATGGCAAGAACGTCTCAAATAAGCAACGAGAAACGACAGTCCATCATTACTTTAAGACAAGAAGTTCAGTCCATCCAGAAAATGTCAAGAACTTTTAACGTTTCTTCAAGTGTAGTTGCAAAAACCAACAAGCACTATGATGAAACTGGCTCTCATGAGGACCGCCACAGGAAAGGATGACCCAGAGTTACATCTGCTGCAGAGGAAAAGTTAATTAGAGTTACCAGCCTAAAAAATTGCAGCCCAAATAAATGCTTCACACAGTTCAAGAAACAGACGCATCTCAACATCAACTGTTCAGAGGAAACTGCGTGAATAAGGCCTTCATGGTCAAATTGCTGCAAAGAAACCACTACTAAAGGACACCAATAATAACAAGAGACTTGCTTGGGCCAAGAAACACGAGCAATGGACCGGCTGAAATCTGTCCTTTGGTCTGATGTCTTTGTGAGACACAGAGCAGCTGAACGGATGATCTCTGCATGTGTAGTTCCCACTGTGAAGCATGGAGGAGGAAGTGTGATGGTGTGGGAATCTTTTGTTGGTGACACTGTCTGTGATGTATTTAGAATTCAAGGCACACTAAACCAGCATGGCTACCACAGCATTCTGCAGTGATAGAAGGACTATCATTTGTTTTTCAACAGGACAATACCCAACACATCCAGGCTGTGTAAGGGCTATTTGACCAAGAAGGAGAGTGATGGAGTGCTGCATCAGATGACCTGGCCTCCACAATCACCAGACCGCAAACCAATTGAGATGGTTTGGGATGAGTTGGACCGCAGAGTGAAGTGCTCAGATTATGTGGGAACTCCTTCAAGAATGTTGGATACGTTTTCTTGGTGAAGCTGGTTTAAAGAAGGCAAAGAATGCGCAAAGCTGTCATCAAGGCAAAGGGTGGCTACTTTAAAGAATCTAACATCATCTAACATAAAATATTTAGACTTGTTGGACACTTTTTTGGTTACTACATGATTCCATATGTGTTATTTCATAGTTTTGATTTCTTCACTATTATTCTACTACGTAGAAAATAGTACAAATAAAGAAAAACCCTTGAATGAGTAGGTGTGTCCAAACTTTTGACTGGTACTGTATATTTTCCAAAAAATGTACAAGGTATTGCAACTACATTGATGGAAGCAATAATATATCTGCAATATTAAATCTGATCTACCCCCCCACAATGATTGTTTTATATATATAAATATATATATATATAAATCATACATATATATAAATATATATATGTAAATCAAAAAGGGATAGGGAATGTATTGCAGATCTACTGTAGGGTGTTTTCCAAGTGGTACTCTATTCCCTTTGGGCCCTGGTCAAAATGTGTGCACTAAATAGGGAATACAGTGCCATTTGGGATGCACTTCTAGTCAGTTGAATTAAGTATGGTAAATAGGAGGGGGATAGTGATCTGAGAATCTACAAGTGATTCGGTTTCAAAGAGCTTGGCACCAGCCCCTGGTATAGAGGCAGTCTGCCAAGAAAGGATCTCTCTCTACCTTTAAAATGGCCACCAGGAAACTCAATCAGTGCCGCATTGTAAAGCTGCTTTCCTCGACCTTAAATGGTAACAGTAAAACGTTTTTAAACAGTGTCACAAAATGAAGATGGAACACCAAGACAAGAGAGAAAATAGCGAGTTGTTCCCCTAAACTAGATGTCTGTCTGTCTGTCCCTCGTGGATGTCGATAATGGCTGCCCCCCCCCCCCCCCCCCCCCCCCCCCGCACCTCTCTGATTCAGAGGTGTTGGGTTAAATGCAGAAGATCGCATTTCAGTTGAATGCATTCAGTTGTACAACTGACTAGGTTTCCCCCTTTCCCTTTCCCTTTCTATATACATACTGATGCATATATCACCTAATTCAAATACTTAATCTTACCAATGTGTCCTGATTCCTCTAGCAGTAGTATCCTCCTATGAGCACTGATACGTCTGTTGATGGTATTGACGTTCAGGGAGATGGTCAAATGATTATTTCCTTTGTGTTGTGTTGCAATGGGGGAATTAACAAGTAAGCAATGCGTTGGTTGCACGCAGTCTTGCAGGATTCACCTGACTCAACGTGCATCTCTATCACAGCTGGTGTATAATGCATTTCAACCCACCATTTCTGTTAACCTAACCCTCAATTTGCTGGGATTTGAACTCTGAATTATTGTTTGCGATCTGAGTTTAACAGCTGGTACAAGGGTTTCTCCTGAATTTTTAATCACATGAATTAAAGATCGCCTGAGATGCTTTCCAGACCTCCATCAGCACTGATACAATGCAGACACAAAGTCAAGTATACTGTAGGTAGGCTAGTCGCAGGGGGATGCTAGGTCTGTTATGCTATACCACCTCTGTAAGCATGCACTATAGGATCAGATGCTGTGCCTGCTAACTGCTACATCCCATCTAAGGAGACTAGCCTATGGAGCAGTGCCTGCTAACTGCTATATCCCATCTAAGGGGACTAGCCTAGCCTAACCTATGGAGCTATACCTGCTAACTGCCCTATCGAAGCTGAGGGGACCAGTCTTGCCGATGGAGCTGTGCCTACTAACTGCTACATCCCATCTAAGGAGACTAGCCTATAGAGATGTGCTTGCTAACTGCTATATCCCATCTAAGGGAACTAGCCTAGCCTACAGAGCTATGCATGCTAACTGCTCTAACCAAGCTGAGGGGACCAGCCTAGCCTATGGAGCTGTGTCTGTTAACTTCTATATCCCGTCTAAATGTACTAGCTTAGCCTATAAAGCTGTGCCTGCTAACTGCTATATCCCATCTAAGGAGACTAGCCTAGCCTAGCCTATAGAGCTGTGCCTGCTATAACTGCTATATCCCAGCTGAGCCTCAGGTGCAGCGTCTTGTTGGGTGCCAGATGTATAGCGTGGTCCCACAGCACTGATCCTATTAGGCCTTGACAATTATCTCCCCCCTCTGGAAACTCTGGTGCAAACTAGCGGCTGGTCCACCCAGACTGAGAGCTTCCAGGGTTCAGAGGGTTAATGACAGGTGAGGCGGGTGACCAGTGATCAGTGCTGGTACTTTGGTCGTAATTACAGTTTGACTGTTTGACCCAGTCATGTAACACAAGGAAACCGCCACTTCCCCCAATTCTTTTATATGTCTAGCTTCTCCATTACGGGGAGGAGAGGCCTGTTATGTCCTCTTGTTAAGTACACGGACAGACAAAGGAGAGGGAGAGAGAGAGAGAAAGAGAGAGAGATAGAGAGAGAGAGGGAGAAAGAGACAGAGACAGAGAGAGACAGGGGGGAGGGAAGGAAGGAAAGAAAGAAAGAAAGAAAGAAAGAAAGAAAGAAAGAAAAAAAGAAAAAGAAAGAGAAAGGCATTAGCAGAGGAAGAAAAAAAGGCCCTCTGTGAGATTGCCTTACATCCTTTTCAGCTCTTGTCATTGGTGTTGTTTTGAATATTGACAATTAGGACCTCACAGAATCTTGTTTTATTGCTTTACCCAAACCCATTTTCACACTACCCCTGCTCTCTCCATCTCCCAACCAAAGGGAAATTGTGTTTTTTTCCCCCTCTTAATAGACCCGGCTGGTACATCCGGTGTCAGAGCCAAAGAATCTGAATAATCTTTGTGTGAAGTAATGTCCTCTGTTTACAAGCCATTATCAGTAAGTCGTCTTTGGACCAGACTGGGTTTTATTCTAATTGTGTTATCCAATATGTGGCTCTCTCTTTGATCACTTAACGGCACTTAAGGTGTCTTCTAGTGTTGCTCGGCATTGTGGGAATAAAGCAGAGGCTGTCCGATGACATGAAACAGCCTAATTGCCGGGGCCTTTATTTTGTCAAGAAGATAGGTGCCACGGGCAGCCCTGACATGGTTTATGGAGTGAGATGTTATTACCTTCTTTCTGCTTTAAACACATCTTAGACAGATGACACAGAGATGAGAGCAAAAGAGGATATTTTTCTTTGGCTGTCTTCCAAACAGCACCCTATTCCCTTCATGGTGCACTATTTTTTTCCGGGTCAAAAGTACCGGGTCAAAAGTATTGCACTATATTGACAATAGGGTGCCATTTAGGATGCAACCTTTGTGTTTCTGTATAGCTCAGTTTGACCAGGAAGTTATAATGAACACAGTCCTCTCAGTGGCACCCGCTCTATAATTAGTATTAATTATGTGGTAAAATGAATACTTTCTGACTTCCTACCAGGTCAGACCTGAGTACTGTATGTAAACACACTCTCTCTCTCTCTCTCTCTCTCTCTCTCTCACACACAAACATGCTCACACTCACAGTGCACACAACCTCGTCTCTCACTTAAATAGTCGTTTGCAGATGTATCAGTAAGAACAAAAGACGACAGTCTTGGGGCTCGTCTAGGATCGCAGGTATTCTAGTGCTAGCAAAACAAACACTGTGCGATGCGTGATAATATCAAAGTGTACAAAACATTCTTATTCAACACAACTTAAAGAACAGAACCGATTCGACCATTTCCCAACATCTCCCCCTCCGCCCGTGACAGGTCCCGGTGAATGATAATGTGAGTTTTAATTAGCCTCGTCCCTATCTACCTTGCCCCTGCTGCCTCAATGAGGAGCCCCCATTCCCACTCTCCATGTCTTGTTCCTGTGTCTGAGCCTGTGTTTACGTTCTACTCTAGTCCTCCAGTGTGGTGCGGTTAGCTGTGACGGTCCGCTGCATCGCTACGGTCTCACTCCCTCTGGAGGAGATGTGTGCATGCATACCGTACATGAACTTTGGGACAAATAAATAAACATCCAGGAAAAGAGCTCCTAGATAATTGAACACAAGTGAGAAAGGGAGAGAGGCAGGAGGCAGGGAAAACAATTTCTCCTGGGAGAGACAGTGGTGCACGGCGGAGCAGCGAGGTGGCAGGTATGATTAAAACCAACGTGATTTATGGGAAGGTGGGCTGCCTTCGTCACGCTCTCTGCTCATATTAACGTTTTTGCGTAGGACTCATCGTGTGTCGTGTCGCCACCCCTACCCACTCACACAATACAAGCTCACCAAGCACACCCACCTTCTTCATCACTCACTACCATATTTACACAAAACCCCTCCGATTTCAGAGGTTAGAACAACAGCAATATAACAATGTCCTCGAGCTTTCGCTGTCGACCTTAGAACAGGTTTCTGCTGGTGTATCTCTGCTTCCTTTCATGTTGACCCCTGGATAGAAACATGCAGGATTTGTCGGAGTGACCCTCATGACTACAGAAACATGCAGGATGCATAGCTAGGTGTCACCCTCACAGCCATCATTTCGTGGTTCCAAACGAGTCCCTTTTCACATGAACTTGACCACAGACTAACAGTGTCTTCCAAAGCCATGACACAGGGGTAGTTTGGTTGAATGGGAGCTTTTTCTGTTGTCTGACGGGGTCATTATTGATGTGCCTCCAGCGAAGCAAGCCGTGCACATAATTCAAACTCAGAATACACAGGATTTGTCCGCTAGAAATCCATATCAAAGAGGAATGTCAATACAGAAACCAATACCAATATGTTGATCAAAAAGACAATGACAGCACACATTGCTTGAACTGTACATTTGTACACTGTTAGATTTGGGAAATAGTCATTCAGCGCATTTTGTCTGACCCCATAGACTATATTTTTCATGTTATGTGAAATATGCCATATCAACACAGAGGATCTGTAGGTTGATCCATCCAAGTACGACACCCTCTTTGCCTATAGGACTAGATGGTATGGGAACTAAGTGTAACTGAACAAGACATTGTCAATCATCAGTATTTCCTGTACATGACTTCTTTTGTCATTTACGTTCCTGTTGCGAGGAAAGATGCGAGAATGGGACACGGATCTAAGGGATGTATACAGTTATTGAGCTCAGGGCCCCTGAAATGAGGATGAGAAAGTCAGCAAGGGTCAGGCATTGACCAGAAACAAATCAGTTATGTGGCCTTCTGCACAAAAGATGGAAGTGGAGAAACAAAAACATGCGGTTTAAACAAAAATATTTTGCCATATCCTTTTTTCTAGGATTAAGTCACCAGCTATAATAGTCTGCTCTAGAAAGATGAATACAGGAAGGGGATATGTGGTATTACACAACCCCTTTCACAATCCTAATCATTTTCAAAGCTCATAGTATCCCCAACACTCCAAAACATTTTTACAACAAAAAGTTGCATGTATTTTTCATGACTTTATCCATGTCACAATAATGCTAATTCCGTTATAATACAGTGTACCACAACACTATGTAAAAAGAACACCTCATGGCAGAAGATACAGTAGAGTGCTACTCTAAAACGTAGTATTTCATTTCAAATGTATTTAAGGGGTCCACATTCCAGAGCAATGACACAGAAGTACAAGCAGGGCTGCTGCATGCATGTATTATGCCAATTCCACAGCCCACTTTCCAAACGCTACGAGAAGGCTCAGGTGGCCGATATTAACCTGCAAAATACATGCCGCATATTTCCCCCCATAAATTGGCGTCTCTGCACTGCGGTAATTGAATTCCAAGGCTTCATACCTACCTCAGTCAGGCTTTATAGAGATTAATTACTTTACTAAGACCCCACACACATACAACTGAGATAACGCACATTTGAACCCCAATGGCAGCATGGCATCATACATGGACAAAATTAACTTCAATGGAATTCACCACAATGGGGCAAAAGAAAATCTACACAAAGAAAAACACTTTCTTATCACAACAATATTGTTGTGTCACGATTAATTAATTTCAAGGTGATTATCGTTTATGGGGCTCGGTAGGGTATGTATAGGGGGGAGAGGAGGAAAGATAAGAAAAACAAAGCCTGAGGTAATATTCTAATGTTCAGTTCCCTGCGACAGACTTCTAATATGTACGCTTAAAGGGTTGTAAATCTAAATATTCATTGAGGTTAATGTATGTGGAATAATACACCTTCAACGGGTGGCACTAGACCTTAGTAACATTGCCTGTAGCTGTATTTTGGTAGCGGTGACCCGAAAAAACCATGTATCTGGGATTTTGATCATACCTGCTGTTGTACTATTACAATATGATGTGTTATGCTGCCTGCTACCAAGCATAACGGACAGGGTTAACCTGAACGGCCCACAGAGAAAAGGAGGGAGGGAGCAGTTTGTTATAGCATGTCTTACACTCATTAAGGGTTTATAGACAGTGCAGATTTTTAGCACAGCTGTCTTATCCCTTGTCATCATAAGACTTCAAAGTGTTAAAGCAACACACACCCTTTTGGGGGTTATTGTCACACCCACGGCAATGACTGACAGTACTGTAATACTTACACAATGTACAGTACAGTAGTGAAGCCCCAAGATACTGTCATGGCAACCGATGAGCTTCCCTCATTACCATAGACCACAGATCGTGAACCAATCAAAATGCAAAAGTGCACAAAAAGACGTTTCAGGTGTTGGTATAAACAACGTTTGTTTCAGCATTGAAATAATTGCCACCTGTCATGGACTCCATGTGAATAATCAACTTGGATCATGGATGTTTAACTGGAACCACAACACAGGGTAGGCTTACCTTGGCAGTCAGTCCCCTGGTGCAGTGTGTGGAGTTGGTTTGGGTTATCCTGTTACTAGCTCAACTACGCTAATCCCTGGTTGGAGGGGATGCATTTCATAGAAAGTCAACTGTATTGACACACATCATATGCTCTGATGTATTTCAATATGTGGAGACCATGTTAAGTCTTTTCAGATATGCAGTATCATGTAATATGTATAATGCGGTATTATGATATCACGCATTCGTTGAATAAATCATTTTATTGTGCATGTGGCAGGGTAAGTACACATTTTTAAAAACAACTCCTGTCTGGTGCTGTGCTATAAAATGAGACAAACGACAAAACTGCTTGTACGCTAGGTAATTCAAACATGCATTATAACTTTTGATATTGATAGCTCGAATGTTAATGAACACCATTCTCAAACCTAAGAAAAATGAGCTCACAATAGGTTCCATTTGGGAAAGCACATGCATATTTATCGCCAAGTCCTTTCTCATACATTTCCACAAATCTTATCTTGCCGATCCACTCTCCAGTCGACTGCTGCTCCAGCTACATGCCTTCTCCTTTTATTATCAAAACCTGCACAGTTCAAGGTCTATTTGTAACAGAGCTGATACCGTTTCGTATCAGTGCACATTGACCATGAACAATGGGATTAGGCGCTGGCTCTGAACTCAGCTTATATCTACCAGACCTGCAGAATCACAAAGTAGGATATTCATATTATATCGTATGAGGTAGAATAGACACATTCTATTTGAATTTACCCACCAACTAACCTACCCATAGTAACCCACCCAGCCACTGTATCAAAGAACCCACTACTAACTAACTACTAACTAACAAACACTAACAACTAACCCATTATCAACTAACTCAGGGGTTTCCTATCCTTGTCACTCGGGGCCCCCCTTCCAGCATTGGGGATCATCCCGCGCCCCCCCCATATCTCTTTCTATGGGCGCAAAAACTGTTAATGACACTAAGTGTTCACACCCCTCTTATTGGTGGAGAGAATTTTGCAGGTTTAAAGCTTATTTCCTGCAATTCGACACATTTTGTCACGGGGTGCAAAGAAAATGTTGCAGTTTTAAAGCACATTTTCTTGCAATTCTATACATTTTGCCATGTCTAATGTGTATTCATGTGATATTTGAGTGACAAGGTCTACGGGCTAAAAAAACAAAATAAAATGAAACGTCAGCTGACATGGGCTCGTTGATCTGGACATTTCCGACAAGTTATAAATAGCTCTCTAAAGTATACAATGTCTAACACGACAAGAGGATCTGATGATGCACTACCAAATCACAAAATTGCACCTTGTGCATTCTACTATTACAACATTAAAGAATACGTTTAAAACCAGACTGAGATCCTTAAAAAAAAAGCTGACTCCTTGGGGGGCATGCACCACAGCTTGGGAACAACTAAACTAATTAACACTATCAACTTACCCACTATCAACTAACTAACTCCATCAATTAACCCACTATCAACTAACTAACACTATCAATTAACCCACTATCAACTAACTAACACTATCAACTAACTAACACTATCAACTAACCTACTATCAACTAACCTACTATCAACTAACTAATACTATCAACTCACCCACCCAGGTTTTTTTTCTTATATTGCTACTGCTCTAGGAAAGCATGACAGGTCTGTTTCTCTCTAAATCAATAAAGGGGTCATTGGAGTACCCCTGGTAGCCATATGGACCGAGAAGCATCACAGCATCTCAGGTTGTCTCCTGAGTGACTCATAGGTTGTGTCCCAAATGGCACCCCATTCCCTTTATAGTGCACTATTTTTGACCAGGACCCATAGGTCTGTGGTCAAAATTAGTGCACTACATAAAAAATAGTCTGCCATTTGGGATGCATCATGAGGACCTGGCACAAAGTTAATCTTCAAAACCCAACCTCATCCCAACCCCTCCCTCCCCTTCTCTCTCCCTGCTGTCCCCTGTCCCTCATCTCATATACCTTCCATCTCATCTGGCTGGCTGGGTCTCAAATGTCAGACCACCTGGGATATACAGCTGTCAGGATGGAACAGGAGCCAGGGTCTAGACCTGGACGAGGCCCCAGGATGCACCTCTCTAGACCGACAGTGTCGCTGACAAGAGGGTGGGGCGGGACGAGACGAGGTGAAAAGGGGTGACCCAGGAGGGATCTGAGGATCTGACAGTCACACTAATCAATGGCCACTCGCAGAGGCATAAAATATGAAACAGACTTGATTCTCCATTTTGGTTCTTTACTAACACACCGATGCAACAGACATACACACGCACAAGGTAGCGGAAGATGACGCAGGTATGACAGTACATATTTTGCATGTTTCTGCATCCAATGGCAACAGGAGAGCAAACAGAAAATAAGATATCTCATCAATAGACAAAGATCCATCTGTATCCAAAGAAATCTACACAGTGCCATTTTGCATCCTTACATAGGCCTTGATTGTGTGGGTCCATTACTGTACCAGTGTATATTAAAGAGCAGGAACATTGCTGTGTTTCTCTCCTCTTCACAGAGAGGTTTTCTATTGCCCTTCCATCAAATTCTAAAGGGCTCCTCTTCTTGCCAACGCAGAGGAAACTAAACATTATGAGCTGGATCAATCTGAGCAAACAGGAGCTTTGTAAGATACTGACTGATTCAACCTGCATCCCATAAATACACAGCTAGCGAGCAGAGCGTAGCGTAGCGGTAAGTGTTGTCCTGTTCCAAGGGGATGGAGGAGCAGAAAGGTAGCAATCAATATTGAAACACCGAAATTAAGCATTTACAGCGGTAATTAGGGAGTCTGCAAATTTTCACACCTGTACAGAGCAGAGTGACTGCCAGATCCACACATCTGTCTCTATTCACCTGCCAAGCACCTGGTATCGGTTCAATGCTGCTTGATTGCGTTTGATGGAGGCAAACAGAGACTCTTTTTGAGGTTCTTCTGAGGGGATTGGTGTGTTTTTGCTCTCTTCTCTAGCTGCTTATTTTGTATTTATTTTGTATCTGTTCATTCCAACGCAGGTGGCTCGCGGTAATACTCAAGTGGGCCACACATGAGTAATTCTTTTATGCCTCAGTTCCTCCGTTTGTCATATTGGCGAAAGCCAGCGGATTAGGGTTTGAATGTCGACAGGCACTACCCTTCCTCATACTTTAGCAGCATCGCTCCAGAATCATTTGCATGTCTAATTTTTTTTAACCCTAGAGCAGAATAGGAGCATGCGAATCCTTTTCGAAGGACCCTCTGTAGGCTATATTAAAATATTACAACATACCATTTTTTGATTATGGGTTTTGATTTGGGAAGTCACAAAAGCAAGTCAAAATCAATAAATGTTAAACTTGAGTTGTGAAATTTGTCAAAATGTACTGCATAAAACACAGTATGTACTGCATCCTGACTGATTGCATCACTGCCTGGTATGGTAACTGCTCGGCCTCCGACCGCAAGGCACTACAGAGGGTAGTGCGAATGGCCCAGTACATCACTGGGGCCAAGCCTCCTGCCATCCAGGATCTCTATACCAGGCGGTGTCAGAGGAAGGCCCTAAAAATGGTCAAATACTCCAGCCACCCTAGTCATAGACTGTTCTCTCTACTACCGCACGGCAAGCGGTACAGTCTAGGTCCAAGAGGCTTCTAAACATTACCCTCCCCCCTACACCGCTGCTACTCTCTGTTGTTGTCATCTATGCATAGTCACTTCAATAACTCTACCTACATGTACATACTACCTCAACTAACCGGTGCCCCTGCACATTGACTCTGTGCAGGTACCCCCCTGTATACAGTCTCGCTATTGTTGTTTTACTGCTGCTCTTTAATTACCTGTTACTTTTATCTATTATTCTTGTCCGTATTTTTTGAAACTGCATTGTTGGTTGGGGGCTCGCAAGTAAGCATTTAAATGTATTCGGCGCATGTGACTAATAACATTTGATTTGATTTGATCTGTATGTGTTTCACAAAAGCCGTGAAAAAAAAATATTACAATATACCATGGATGCTGACAATTAAGGTTTGATTTCCACAGAACTGTTAAGTCAGCCTTAGTTCGCAGCTCTCGGAAATGAATGTGCACGTTTGAAGATCAACTCAATTTGCTTTTCCCAGACCAACATGACCTCATAAGAATGACTATGAACCAACCAGTGACAGTGGTGACAGTGGTGTCTGCCTTCTCTCCACTGCTGTGCCACGTTTGAGAATAGAATAGCAGAATACCAATTTCTAGAATTCCCTTACTTTTCCCAGGGAACTAATGGGATAATTCTCATTCTGTTCCGGTGATTCAACAGTTACCAAGGCCGTGTCCCAAATGGCACCCTATTCCACCCTATACCCTACATAGCGCACAATTTATGGCCAAAAGTAGTGCACTATGTAGGGAACCGGATGCCATTCGGGACTCACACAAATCACCATCTGGGCTTGTGTTAACCTGAGTCAGATGTGAGCTGTGCTACTGCAAGGTACAGCAGCTTGTTTAATGGTTCTTAATCTTTTCTTTAATTAAATCGTGCAGCCAACCTGAAAAATCTATCTTAATGCAAATGAGCAGAGCTCTCCTTTTTTGGCATTTGCTTACCGTAATGGACTAATAAGGTTAATTTAATAAAAATCTGTTCCAGTTTTTTGAAAAGATAATTGTATGTTTTCTTGATCTATTTCGTCGCAGGCTGGGGGTGCCGGGAAATGTTTGTTTGTGGAAATTTCCAAGAATGGAAGGAAAAAAGCCTTGCAGGATGCTCGATAGAGAGAGAGAAAGAGGGGGAACGCACAGCACAGACCTGCCATGGATAATAGTATTCGGTTGAACTGAAAATCTATTTGCTCCACAGAAGTGTGTGCCTCTTTCCTCCCAGGTTTACAGTTTCCATTAGGGAATAAAACCAAGTGCAACAGAGCTTGCTGTTGTGTGGCCATCCCTGACCGGACCTGACTAACAACATTAGAAACACCCCGGAATAAAGAACAAAATCATTATATGGCCCTGGAATAAAGAACAATATCATTATTTGGCAGTGAAAACCAGATGATACAACAAATCCATATTTAGTTCTTCATTGTTTTCATTAATAATTCAGCGATATTGTGGCTAAGGCAGGAATTAATACAAAATATTATATTACAGTAATACCAAATGGTATTATTGTGTATGTATGCATTCACGATTCAAAGGTGCACCTCGGTGCTTCCAGAAATCTGTATATAATGACGAGATGCTTATGTCTCTGCCCTAACAATGGGAGTCGTTGTCTCAAAGGCGGGAAGGCTTAGATCCAAGATAAGCCCATAGAAGAAACGCATTGGGCTTATTTTGGACAGATTTGGGCGAGAGTGAAACCTTTCGCTTTGCCTCTTCCTCTCTGGTGCTTCTCAGAATATGGCTCTACTGAGCATGTGCAGAAAGGGCGGAGGTCAACCTTCACAAAGCCATGCAGGGTGACTAGTCTAGGAATATGGATTGTCCAATGCACCTCACATACAGTACAAAATGACATATTCTAAGAGGGTGTATTAATGATGGAATCCCTAATATTGACAGGGACTGGAGATGCTTATCCAGCCATTAAACTATTATACAAGAAGTGTCATTGTGGACACTGCAAAATTAATCACTTTTCTTCCATCGCACACAAGAGACTCCCATTCCTTCAGAAGTCTCTGGAAGTTTTCTCTGGAGATGGTGTAGCATGGCGAGAAGCTAAGGTTATAGCGGCAAAAAAAAAAAAAAAAACACATAGCATGACACCCTGTCAACCTAAACCACTGGGGAAAGCTCTGTCTTGTTGCTAAAGCTTCTTTCAAGCCTTTTTTCAATCAGCCCATAGGGACTAATATTTACAATGCACATTACTTTCTCGCTAATTACTCTGTTATTTTCTCTTGACTTGTGAGAAACCTTTTTAGTGTAGCAACTGTAAGTCGGATTGTTGTCAACGGGGATTCTCCATTGAAGGCTTCTTACCCTCACTCTAGGCTTAACTGTGTCTGGTAAAGCGGCCCTTTTTTGTGATAAGAATTGATTTCCTAATGATGGGTCCACCGGCTCACCCAATGGCCTTTTATGTGTTGTTTTGCTCAGGGATATGTAGGGGGAGAGTACTTGTTAATTACAGTCAGCTTGTTGACCCCGATATCAAAGGATTCATAAGGTGTCAAAGCCAGTATGGTAAAAATGATCATGTTCAATGGACATTATTTCAGCGTACAGACTGGGCAACAATGGTTTCAGGGCATAGTGACTGGGGAACCGTCGCGGTCTCTGAAGTGGCTGTGGTGGTTCGTGGAAGGCTCCGATAGAAAATAGTCATTAATTCGATTATATTAGCTCTATAGGCTTAAGAAAGGATAAATGTCAGGGAAATGCGTACACATTCAAAAGCACCAAGACATACCTGGCGGTACTACAGTACTTCAAACCCGATTTAGTGCTTTAGGCGGAGAGGGATAAGACGTTTGACTGCTGCTTGTACTCTCTCTGTCTACCTGGCAGTTCAGCCGTGAGCAACATTTCATGTTAATCTCTCTATTTTTCTCTCTATTGTGCCTCTGGGAGGAAGGTACAAGGTTGATTTAAACATCTCTTTACATTTCTCAGCTGTCTCATAGATAAGACAGGACTTCTTCTCCCCGTCGACTATTACCTACATCTGCTGAGTGGTGGGCCTCCCGTTCCCTTTGCTGTTTTCTCGAGCAGCCGGTGTTGCAGGAGGTGTATATGCCACAGTCAATGGGGATATGGGGGGAGAGGGGGAGCGCGACACGTCAACAAAACCAGCTATAATAGGTGAATCACCGCAGCGTATCCCAGCATGCTCCCCGGTGGCGGCGGCACGGCGTTGAGCCGTTGGCGGCAGGCGGCCCGTTTCAGAGATGTAACTGGAGTGTGTTAGTATGCGTGTGTGTGTCAGAGACGTAGCTGGAGAAACAGCATGTCAGAGCCGCTACGTCAACAAGCTCTCCGGTGGACAGAAAAAGACATCCGTCAATGTCTCATTGGCGTGTGATTCCTGCAATGGGAATTGGCGCTCGGGCGAAAGATTGTGTTCTCAAGTCTAATCAAAAATCTACAACAGTCAGAGAGAGGTGGGGGGAGAATGGACGCGTGTATCAGAACAGCTTTCTCTCTCTTCACTGGAGAGGCAGAGCAATATGATATTACACGATGGCTACGCAGTGAAATTCACTGCTAACTTGATGGCCCGATGTCAGACAGGGACTCTAACAAGTCTGACAATTGAGACTGAGGTGATCCCTCAGGGACTGAGATGGGTGAGAGAGAGAGAGAGAGAGAGAGAGAAAGAGAGAGAAAGAAAGAGAGAGAAAGAGAATGGGCTCAGTTGTCTTTCCTTTCCTCTCCATCTCCTCCCCTCCCTTCCTTTAACAGTGAATAAAATTGACTGGATGGTGCGGTTAGCAAGGTGCGGAAGCCGGTAGCATCACCTAAGCAGAAACGGTGCTGATCACACCTTGGCTTAATGAGCTCCTTAGATGTCCCAAAATAGCAGAACTCCTGGGTGGCTCTGTCAGGTGCAGACTCACTCATTTACGGATCCGACTGTCATCGAGTGGCGGAGGAGAGGTGGAGGGGGATAGAGGAGGTAGGGGAGGAGGGAGAGAGAAGAGTCGAATTTGGGTTTGTAAAGAGAAAGAAAGGAATTATAAGACAGATAGCAGAGTTAAGCCCCAGTAGTTGCTTTAGCATCAATAAGGACCCCTGCTTATCTTGAAAGTGTGTCACCAGATGCAATGAAAAATGGTCATGGGGAATTCATGTTTAATCTGTTCACAATGTATATAAATACACACTGTATCTGCAAGTGTGTTTTTTTTTTTTACGTCTGTGCTGGTTTAGTATAAGATATTCCCTAAAGGGCCTATTATGCTTGGAAAAGAAAAATAAATAAATGCATTCGTATTATTATTTGTTAAATCTGTCCCTAAATTTCCAGAACTTCTATAAAACATTACGTGAGCGCATATATGCGCATTTATGCCTGAAATACCTGGTATTACCATGTGTAAGCTTCTTAGGATTATACGACAGGGAGTGCTGTACTGAGCCATCCTGTGTGACAGGTGTTTGTACATTAGCATCTATTAGAAAAGATTATACTGTACGATGGTGGCACTCATTTCAGCTGCCGGCATGAGCTGGGAAAAACAGGTTGGAATTGACAGCTCAACTACAATCTGCACAGGAGTACAGGCTCAACAAGGTTCGGTAGAAATATACACACGGGAATATCTGCACTCTACAGAGTGTCAGCTTTTGCTCCAAGGTGTTGCATGAAACTGTTAACCAATTCCACACTTTGACAAATGATTTCCATGTCGAGACAGACAGGGTTTCTCACAGCGCCGGTTGTCAAGATATGCTATACATTGTAAAGGTAGATCGTTAGAGAGCCCTCTTTGTTGAACTGTGACGGATGCGTTGCTGCTCCTGCAGTATCAATGTTCCCAATAAGGCCTTCCCCAACACGCACACCTGCCCACACTGGAGTCAGGAGACTCCCATCCATGTAGTCACAGATGCTCCGGTATGACACCATGAGAAGATGCGACACTATCCTGGCTATGTATGGCATTCTGATCCTGTAATTGGAGTATGCTCATTTTACAGGGGTCATCACAGGATATAGGAAATGGGAGTCTTTGGGACTGTGTTATTTAAGAAAGAAATGACAGTCAAAATGCAAAAAAAAAAAAAAAATGTTTTATTGCTCCTGAATAGCACAAAGATGTTAGACCTCATTGTAGAATACTTGTTTGGTACAGCATGTATTACATAACATTTTCTTCCTGTAATTGCATTTCTTATCCGTATACTTTGCACAGCTACCCAGTCCGCCTTTGACACCCTATCTGTTTAATGATGCACCTGGTGTGTCTGTGAGCCTGGAACATACAGTAATTCCCTCAGCAAACCATCCAACCTGCCTGTGATTGTAGCCGACTAATAAAGTCCGGCTTCCTCGGCTAGTTCCAAGTCTACGTCAGGTTAGACAGGACCAATTACACAAAATGACTGGAGCGTCAGGCGCTGGGGGCTTTCACACTGCCTCCCTGATACACGTTGAACTGCCACCACTTCAAAGGTGTTCCAGGAGTGATTATAAGGTGCTGGTCTGGAAAAAAAAAAAGGGAGAGAAATAAACTCTTCAAATGACTCATATCCAAACATTGACGGCTCTTTGAAACGTGGGCAACCCGGGCAGGCGTCTGGAGAAGAAGAAGAAAAAAGGTTCCTAGACCACAGAATGACGGAGGTGTGCAAAGGGACGGGAGGAGAGAGTCAGTGGCATCAAGCAGCCAATGGCGTTGTCCAACGGCCGGGTGGGCCTCAGACAATCCGGGGAAATTATAATAGAAGGCGGAGCTTTCTAACAACTGATATTGGGGGTTTAAACCAAGGCCATTGCCACTGCCTGCATTTGAACTCTGAATTTGGGTGATGGTGATGATCAGCGTTTTAATTAGGGCCCAGGAGTCACACTGTCTTCAACTTTGATTCCGACTGTGATCACTTCTTCCACCGACTGCTGTATATAAATGAGTTCCATAGAATCACTACAGGGAAGCCAGAGGACGGTGGCGAAGATGCAGCAAGCAAACCTATTTTTTCCTTTCAATTTGAGAAATTGCTTCAGGTATCGATTGAAAAAAGCACAATGGCGTTCCAGAAGGGTGAGAGGGAAGAGCTGGGGAGGCGGAAGAGCAGGGAGAGCACTGTTAATGTAACTCCAACAGGGGAATCAAAGCCTTCCCTCTTGTTTTTAACACTCCTCTCCCCAAGCTGCAGAACCGAACAGTGTAGACCAATCAATAGGACTGATTAAACGGCAGTCATCAATATTGTACACACTCCATTTGTGGGGCACACAAAGTCGGGCTGAAGTGGATACTCGTGTTGGTACTTACTACGGTTTAGTTCTCGCATATAACATAGTAAGGATCCAAGTCAAATACACAAATAAAACACACTTTGTGTATTTTAATGTAAAAAAAATCTAATTTAATGGTCATCTTATCCAGGCCAACATTACTAAAAAATATGATCCAACCTGAACTAAGGATATTCTATCATTCCAAATATAGATGTTTGGATGCATAGGCAGACTGAACATTTATATTACAGGAGGCACTGTACAAAAGGAGGTTGCGGGCTGCCTGCAACGCATGAGCCATGGCCAGTCAATAACGCTACTGCATGATAATCGATGGGCATTTGTAACAGCGGGGTAGGCAGAGGGGGCCGATCAGAGCAAATTATTGTCACTGTGTGCTGTCGTGCTGTGCAGCCAGCCTGCCGGCATAGCGGAGCAAGATAAATGACAGAGGATTCACAGGAACAAGATAGCAGTTAGTCATACCTGGGAGTACAGAGGCTCGACGTGGATCACATCAATATCGACTGGAGAGAAGCCGTGTAGATACCGCCCCAGATTAAAAGGAGAATCAGGGTCAAATTAATCAACTGGCTACTTTCATGACATTTAGAACATGCATTTCCGTGCTTATATTCATTATTTTCCTACCTCTCTCTCTCGTCCTCTCGCTTTCTCTCTCTCTCTCTCTCTCTCTCTCTTGTGTAAATGAGCTATTTTTCCTCTGTGAAAACCCTCAGGTGGACAGTTATTTTCAAAGGCCTTTTTCCGGGTAGAAGCTGTTACAGTATGATTCCACTTCACAGTTATGCGCAGCCTCAAACTGTCAAATAAAGTACGGGAAAACAGGTATATTTGGTGGTTTTACTGCTCTATTCTAAAATCACGTCGACCAAAATTGATCAACTGATGTAAAAAAAAAAAAAAAAAAAAGCATTTTAAGCATGATTATAATTGCACCTCTCCTGCAGTCAGTACAGTACTTGTTATGTCAGAGAATCCCATTGATTATAACAACAGAATGGGAACGCTCCATTGCATTGATCTGAATGAGCAGAGTCCTATTAAACAACGGCGCCTGTCCCCAAAGCAGGCGTTAGGGACAACTTTACCTAACATCTCCACCAGACCCTATTGATTTCGTCCTCACAAGACTCACTGATGCTTCCCGCTCCGTGAAAGCAAACCAACAGCATCCATATGCCAGCTGTAATTTGTGATCACCGGTCAGAGATTCAAGCAAATCCTGGGTCAATATCATATCTCTGTGTGGGAGCACACTAATAGGGGAAAACATTTCACCTTGTCGTAACGATTGAGTTGTGTGAATTCCCTACGGTGAAAAAGGTTCAATGGGTGACATCACTGGAAAACAAGTTCCATATTCTTCCGCATGTTTTACAAAATGCTATTGTGAATCAATGGGATGTTACTGGAGAAAGAAGGCACCAGTGTTGGTAACATCAGAAATTGCACCATTTATACCATGACTGTGCAACTCCATCATCGCACCACTGCACAGGCTAGGAGCGCAAAGAATCAAATTTGGTGAGTTACATTTAATGTATTCTGTAATACAAACATGCTGGCAATAGATTACATTATAAAGAGGGGGTGGGGGGGGCACTGAATTGCAAATACAACCTCTTTTTGGTCAAACATGCCCTCGGTAAATCAAAGGTCATTCCTAAAATCCTTTGTTTGATGTCCAGCCTACCGATACCCAGCTAAGGTCCCAACATCATCCGTGACCTGCTAAACAGCCCGGCTCAAAGGCCAACGGATTGACAGCCACACATTTTAATAATGTTCATTTCACAAAGCAGAATGATGATACTACATCACCAATTAGCAAATGAAAATTCATCAGGGCCACGATCACGCGGCAACGCGACTGGACGGCTGTGAAGGCAGCAAAGCGGCGATCATTTACAATTGCTCTTGAATGTCTAGTGACCATAAAATGTACAAATGCTTCCACGGCAACATTCGCTGAAAAGTGCACATGTAGACTGAGGCGTTGGCCACAGGCAGAAAGGCAGAAAGTGTCCACCGCGTAGCTCATTAGCCAGTGCTAATTTCATACTCAAATGAGACGCCTAGCTGATGAATCACAGTCTCAACATTAACACATCAAATGGGAGTCTGTGGCTATGATATTAAGGTTTTGCAAAAAAAGGTTGGATGCAATTATAGCAAAAATGTGACGGTGTCATCTGAATCTGAGAGACAGTGCTGCTATTGGTTAGCCAAGTAGAGGAACATTTTAACATATTTGATATCACCTTCTTCTGCGATCACCACATTGAAAGGCATCATATCCACTATTTGCTTCTTTCAGACACTCTGTCAAGGAGAACACTGTGGATTCGCTCATTCCTTTGCTTGTGGTGAAACAGAACTACATCAACGCAGTACTGTATATTTGAATCTGTCCTTTTTTTTATGGCAATGAGGGTTGGCTTTGTGTATTTACTGAGCTTGACCTTAATGTCCGTAGATCTTGTCAGACGTGCTCTCCGCAGCGCCACAGCACCTGTGCGTCGCAGGGAGCAGATGACACCATATTGGAATGATGCACTTGACTTGTTTTAATGTGTGGCGTAGGTAATATGAGAATAAACAGTTAAACACACAGATCTGTCTCCAACAGAACGGAGTGTCGCAGACAGCTGTGTGGTCGGGCCACAGAGCTTATGGTGCAATCATCATACTTCAATTACCCCAAATATATTTCTATTCAAAATAAAAAAAATATATATACCATTTTGCTAATTCACATTATTGTATGCTTTGCCTTTTCTACATCATTATCGCACCAGATTGTATAAGTATTCTTGTTTCATCATGTTTTCTCACTCTGATTCAGTATCAATTTAGAATACAGTTGGATATTCATACTGGGCATATCATATTACTCATATTATGAAATCTTTATTTTGTTTTCTAACTGATGAAAGTGTTACGTTTAGGACCTTTTGGGATGATCTACCCTGCTCTTACCCTGTTGGCCACATTCCAGCCGTGGCTAGTCTAGTTCAGAGCTCTGTGCTCTCTCTGCTCTCTGAGTCCTACGGCCAGACTGGGGGCCGAGGGCAGCCTCAACCCCAGCTCGAATCATAAGCATGTTCTCCAGTAACTTTGCCCCCGAGGTAAGGTAAGCGGGAAAGATTAGGACGTTGATACAGCGCGGGGCTTCATAAATCAAGTGTGCCTGTGGATTTTTCTTTTTCACCTATTGCTCCCATCTCGCTGCTCTGCTCAGACAGCACTGTAATTACACATGGCTGGGTATTGTAGGAGCGGAGAGGAACGGGCTACAACGTAACGCACAATAAACCCTGTCGTATAAAAAAACTGCGTACAATAACTGGATCAACACTCCGTTATACAGCGGTGCCTGTAAAATGACTCGCACACCCGCAACACACACATGCAACGTGGAAACTAGGAAACTAAACCTTCACTGGTTCACGTTTTAACGGGGGAAAATGGAAATTAAATGCTGCTGCGTTGTCGTTGTAAAGGCGGTCGGTTCAGGTTATGTCTGACCTCATATTTCAATCTTTTTTTTTTTTCAACATCTAATTCACTGTTTATAACATGCCCACAAGACATCCTGATGTTTGGCAACAAAGAAACGTACTTCAGGATCAACCCAAAAGGTATTGGTTATACTGTAACAAGTGCATCAGATGAACCTCATGACACTCAACCAATCAATTAACAAACCAATGGGGTCTTAGCATTCTAGCTAACCAATGGGACTTTGAATTATAGCTAACCAATAGGGACTTCTTATGTCTCTGTTTTCATAACCTTGGCCACAGTAGTGCTCATGGGCCTGTAGTGTGAGTGATTGACACATGACAAATAGCTAGAAGGCGGGCTGGGCCTACTGTAAGCATTCAGGAACCCACTGTGGCACAAACAATGTGGGGGCATCCCTCAGTACTTAACACACCACAGGAGACGTGCTCGACGTGCTCGAGGCTGGTGGGGCGCAGGCGAGAAGGGGAGAAGACCATAATTATTGTATTTGCTGTGTCTCTCCGTGGTCATACCTGGGGTCAGCCAATCCCTATTCACTCTCACAAGGCCTTCCAGATGTGGTGCAATGTGGAACTATTAGCGTTCAAATTAAGAATTGGCTCTAGATGTATCACTATTAGTCATAATAATAATCATACAAAGCAGTGGAGGCTGGTGACTTGAAACATTGAGGAGGATGGGAGACATACGGTCTAGGTGCAGAACGCACGGAGACGACAAAGTGTGTTTAAAAAAAATCAGCAAAAGCGAATGATTTTAACCTAAATCATTTAATAAAGACATACACAGTACAATGTCATGGGGAATGGGAAGGGATCACAGCAGTGATTGAATGAGGGTATGAGGCATGAGTTGAGGTGTTCAGAGGCTTGAGCAGTGCAGGACTGGATTTGTAAAATGTAAGACAACACACTACACAGTTAGACAAAAGAGCTAAGAATGTCCAAGCAAGGAGTGAAATCATTGATGTGTAATAATGTGATTGTGTATCTAATTGACTCTACATACAGTAATGAGAGAAAATTGATAGGGGTACTCGCAGTGCTTGGAGAGGAAACATTCAATGTACCAGGGGATGGCTTCAGTTCATGTCAGGAGAAAGTTGACAATGGTAGTGGAGTTGAGTTGTCATCACCTCTTAATCAGGGAAAAGGAAGGGATTATATTTTCCATTTCAGCTGCGCCATTGTAGGTTTGGACAATGGGTTTCTCTATGAATTAAACTCAGATCTCAAAATTCATAAAGTCAAACACAGACTGCGCATCTAGCCCACTTGACACATTAAAGTTTAAAGTATCCCAAGAAACGTCCCTGAATAAAGCCCTGATCATCCACATACCTGACGATAACGGGCACTGCAAGCAGACTGGTGGTTTCCATAGGTCCCAGAGGGGTGGGGCAATTTGGAACAGTTGATCAGGCTGAAAAATCGTCTTGTTTTCATCCGATACAGCACCACAGATTTCTAATGTTTAGGTGTAGCCTTGGCTGCTGAAACATTTATGTCATGAGTTTTTTGCTTGTGTCTGTCTGGAGTGATTATGTGTTATCATCTTTGCTAAATAAATACCGGAGGAAAGTGGAAAGCCTACCTGAGGGCACACGAAAAAATGCGCTGCGTCAATCTCTCTCTTTAATCAAACTTTTAATGGATGATGCAATGGAGGCTATCAAATCATTCAGAATTGTTTTCGACATCCCAGAAAAATCGAAAGTTTGATATGTTCAGCAAGTAAAGCATCGTCATGTGTAATTACCTCTACAAGCTCCTTGTAGTAGCCCTTGTTAACGCGACTTTCCCTCTCGTCAAATTCTTGCATTCCCTGCTTCTTTTTTTTTTTTTTAGGTGAACGATCAATGTTATTAAGGTCACTGTACCCACCTTTCAACCAAGGCTCAGACTTGCCAAAAACCGGGCAAGGCCATCAATACAGGCGGCCTGATGAAATGCTCCCGGTATACCAGCTATACTTTTGATACCAGTTGGTATTGAATGCTCTCACCTTTTCATTCTTCTTCATGAATCTGATCTCAGACCATCACTTTTAATTTGCACCTTTTCCGTGTACCCCAGAGAATCAAAGGGGTACTTCAACAAATAAAACCCCCATAATATGCTCTGTCACAATCACAATACAACTCAATAGGTAAATTTTCTGATCCTAATTCTATGATTGTATGGACAACATGTTAGTTCAAACTGCAAAAGCTTTGATTGGTTGGAGGACATCCTCCGGAAGTGGTCATCATTACCATGTAAGTCTATGGAAGGGGGTGAGGCCTACAAGCCGCCTAGGTTTTGTATTAAAGTCAATGTAGCCAGAGGAGGATGGAAGCTAGTTGTCCTCCGGCTATACCATTTTGCAACCCCAGACAGTGCTGTTGAAGTTACTGTAAACCTTCATTGCAAAACAATGTCTTTTTCTCAATAGTGTATTCGAGGCGAAGTCAGATGCAGGAGAGCAGAGTATAATCAACAAGCGCACTTTTATTATAGTTTCAAAAACGAGAGCACTACATGAATAAAACCCGCTGAAAAAACGGTACATAAAATTAAAGCGCGTAAACTAACACCACATAACATGAAACAATTTCACACAAAATATGATGGGAAACAGAGGGTTAAATACAAGTAGATTGATTGGGGAAATGAAAACCAGGTGTGTATGGAAACAAGACAAGACAAATGGATATATGAAAAATGGAGTGGCGATGGCTAGAAAGCCGGTGACGTCAATCGCCGAACACCACCCGGACAAGGAGAGGAGCCGACTTCGGCGGAAGTCGTGACAATTTCAATCAATTATTTGGTGACATAATTATATTTAGTATAGTATTATCTAAAAAAGGAACACTTTTTTAATGTTTCACTATTTTTATTTTTATGAAATGTCACTGAGGAGGATGGTCCTACCCTTCCTCCTCTGAGGATCCTCCACTGATACAACTACATTGTATTCTACTAATATGAATACAAAATACTACTACAGCTAATACTAATCAAAATACTTCTACTACAAAAAATAATCATTATCATCACCATCATCATCATTTTCATCATCAGCATATCTACTGTATTCCCTGAGGGTACAGAAGGTCCTCACTGCTCAGCGCTGTTAGTAAATTTCGGGTATGACTTTGCTGTGACAGCACGACTTCCATTCAGACAGTCCGTCATCGGTACTGGGAGGGAGTGATACTCTGCTGCCTCTTCCTCAGCCTTTCTGTGGCCTGTATAGTACTGGCGCCCTGCATGCAACACACTACCTAACACCATGCCACACAGTGAACCATCATCCTCCAGCTGGTCCGAGGGAGACGGAAGCCAGTAGGTGTTTTATTAACTAATGGCTTCTCATCAGGCTAATGGCAATATCTGACACGAGAGGAATGGATTAAGTGAAAGTACAAGGTGAAGGAGGGGAGGGGGGAGTACAGGGCCGAAGAGGGGGGAAAGGGGGAGAGGGGATAGGGATCGCCCTAGTTCTTTACCGGGGCTAAAAGTAGTGGACTATGTAGTGAATGGGGTACCATTTGGGTTGCAGGCTTAGATAAGTCAGAACTCAGATCTCTACAGGAGCTTTTTGAGAAGCAGCATGCTTTAACCTGATTTGGTTCCTTATGGTTAGGAACTGGAGGCTAGGAGGGAGCAGGAGACGGAAACCGTTATGGAAACATTACCGCAGTAACATGTGTTGCACACAGTGGCAAGCCTTAATGGACTGGAGCATGGGAAGAGGCGAGCGTGGGGTAGGGATCAATCGGAGTCCAGGGATGCTTTTAAAGACCTTGTTCCCTCTTCGTGGAGATTTAAAAATAGATTAGACCTCTCTCTCCCACAGTGTGTGTGTGTGTGTGTGTGTGTGTGTGTGTGTGTGTGTGCGTGTGTGTGTGTGTGTGTGTGTGTGTGTGTGTGTGTGTGTGTGTGTGTGTGTGTGTGTGTGTGTGTGTGTGCAGTTGCGTGTGTGTGCGGTTGTGTGTGTGTTTGTGTGTATGTGTGTAAAAGCAGGAAACGGTAATGCAATGCGGCAGCAGTATGATTTTTAAAAAATGCATATTTACTAGAATTGTTTTTTTGGGGGGGTTACATGTACATTCTATACACATTTTCAATAAATTGCACTTTTTTCTTTATCTTCTTCACAGTAGTTACATAGCAAGAATATAGTTACTTGACATACATCACATTGTCACACCCTGATCTGTTTCACCTGTTCCTGTGATTGTCTCCACCCCCTCCAGGTGTTGCTTATTTTTCCCAGTGTATTTATCCCGGTGTTTCCTGTCTCTCTGTGCCAGTTCATCTTGTATGTTTCCAAGTCAACCAGCGTTTTTCCCCGTTCTCCTGCTTTTTGCATTCTCCTTTTTCTAGTCCTCCCGGTTTTGACCTTTGCCTGTTTCTGGACTGTACCCGTCCGCCTGATCATTCTGTCTGCCTTCACCACGAGCCTGTCTGCCACTCTGTACCTCCTGGACTCTGATCTGGTTTTGAACTTTTTGCCTGTCCACGACCATTCTCTTGCCTACCCCTTTGGATGAATAAACATAGTAAGACTCCAACCATCTGCCTCCTGTGTGTGCATGTGTGTCTCTTCTTCTGCCTTGATACACATCCGGATAGATAGTACCCAAACACCTAAATTATCTGTTTTTAGTTATAACTATTACAGAACATTAAACATGTGCCTCTAAACCTACCCCTCAGTTACTCTCAGTCCATCCCACCTATGGGCATACATTTCCCTCTTATGATTTCCATGTATTTTTCAACTGTGCTGTGATGTTAAACATAAATTCTGAACCTTTCTAATCACATAGAATCTACAGATCGTAAGTCAAAGATAAATATTTTTTCTAAAAGTATTATCATATTGTTGATTGGTTGACTATGACTTTCCAAGTCTCCCAGCAGTGCTATTTGTAGAGTTAATTTTAGGTAAATGTGATATTTCAGCCAACTGTGAACCTGTGACCAGAAACAAGCACTACCAGAAAAAGGTGATCTAAATGATTCTGTCTCTTTGCAGCAAAATCTACACAGCTGAGATGGTTGTATGCCCCCATATACATAGCATTCTGTTGGTGGCGAGAGTTTTGTATAATAATTGAAACCAACAAAAAAAAAACTCTACGTTTTGAATCAAACATTGTTTTGAGTGTGTTTATAAACCATGTGCCATGGAACCGGCACATCAAAAAATCTCTTCCCAACTATTTGCAACCTGTATGGCGCCCCTGTCAACAGTTTGGTCCTCAAATGAAATTATATTTTTCTATTTACTACAACAACAAAAAAATCTTCTAATTTTGATATTTAATAAAGGGCAGACAAACAAGTTCCCTACCTTCTCCCATTCCACTTGCCTCCTCCGGTAATGCTGCAATCAGTTGGTTGTGATTTTGGATAGAGCAAACATTTCCATATATTTTGAAGTAGTGTGATTGCACAACACCATCTGAAAAATATTACCACGTACCAAAACCTCATACAAGACTAAAATAGACTGGTTTACAAGTGTACTGAAAGACAAAGGCTTTCTCTCTCCTCTTTCTGGTCAGACACAGTCATTTGGAAGGGCCTCTCACAAGTTACATTACACTGTGTTGTCAGACAAACATCTCATCTCTTTTCCCAAATACACAAGGGTGTGTTGGAGCCTATGAAGCATCAAGTCAAGCCACAGCCGAAATAAATCAGACTACAGTAAAATGTTGCTAGCAATCCATGTGTGAACGAACGGTTCTCTTTGTATGGGTGTAGTGGGGGACTTCCAGTTCTCACTGCATCCCAGATAAGCTCTCTCTCTCTCTCCTTTGTTGAAAGATGCAAAAAAAAAATGGGGAGACATTGGAACATGCCTAGTTTAACACATTTGATACTGCCCCCTGCAGTTTCTGTGTCCCTACAACCTGACGGAGGTTAGGAGTAGGGGACAGGCGTGTACAATGGAAGCACTAGGACGTTCTATTCCCTTCTATTCACCCACTTCTCTGTTTTGTGTTTATCAAGCCTCTATCTTCATGGGCAAATTCAACGAACGCATCATATTCAATGAGGGCATCCTTGTACAATATTTTTTTTTTAAGGCTGAAAAAACTAACAAATAAAACACTAAAACCTCAGACTCCTTTTTGGATAAAATGTCCCTTGTAAAATATATATATATATATATATATATATATGAACTTCTATATTGATGTAAATTGCCCTTTGTGTCTTTTCTATTGAGATCTGTGGGGAAGCATCACAGAATGGGAACACTAGGAACACTGCAGCCTTTCTTTTAATTGACAAAGCCACACTTGTGCCTCCTCTCCTCTCTTCGCTCTTTCCTCTCCTCCCTCTCTCCTCGGTTCCTTGTTGTGTTCCAGCTCTTGGAAGCGCTGCTCCCTTGACGAGCACTAGGGGTAAATGAAGATATTTGTTTCCACTCAGGTAGCATTGGCATGCTCATTGCAGCCTGAGCCTCGGAGACAATTAGCTGACACCTGCTAGCAGCAGATTGTTCTGGCAGATTTCTACCGCTCTCGCCGCCCCTGTCTCCACCATCTGGCCTGGTAAAGGTGTTGCACAGGTCACCACGTGCTGGCAAGCTCAGGAGGAAAAACTTCAGAGGGACGAGAGGGAGGCCTGCTTTGTTAACTTGTTCTCTTTCTCTTTCACTCTCTGCCTTTCGCTCTCTCTTCTCTCTCTCTCACTCTCTCTTTCTTTCACTCTCTCTCTCTTTCACTCTCTCTCTCTCTTCAACTTGCTCATTTTCACTTTCTCTCTTTCTCTCTCATTCTCTCTCTCTCTCTCTCTCTCTCTCTCTCTTTCTCTCTTTCTCGCTCTCTCTTTAACTTGCTTGTTATCTCTATCTCTCACCCTCGATCATCTGCTTGCTCCCTCTCTTTGCCTCATTCTATCTGCTCTTTCTCTCTCCTCTCTCCCTGTCTTCCTTCATTTTTTTTCTCTCTATCTACCTTTTACCATTTGCTGGCCATTTCCCTGTTCATTTTTGGAGAGAAATGATCGGCTTTGGAAGGAGAGGAGTTCTTGCATACTAATGAGCGTGACTGTGTACACACGCCAACACACGGTCCTCGTGTCTTGGCCTCACCTTTCCCTCTCTCTCTGTGCTTCACACCTACCACACTGACCCATCTGTGCAATCGAATCACACACGCTCCCTCTCTCTCTTTCGTTTTTCCTGTCTCTCTCCCTCTCTCTCTCTCTCACACATTCTCACTCTTGCTCGCTCTCTCTCTCTCTTTCTCTCTCTCTCTCTCGCTCTCTCTCACACATTCTCTCTCTCTCTCTTTCTCTCTCACACGCATTCTCTATCTCTTTCTCTCTCTGTCTCTCTCTCTCGACCGGCCCCCCACCTCCCTCCCTCCCCCATCTCTCTCTGAACACAAATATGCACAGACCACCATATCATTGTGGATTATCGCTACTACATTTATATATATTTGCTTCACTGGCTGATCCTAATGTGCATAATATTTATGTGTCAGGCAGAGACAAATTCTTGCAGAACACAGTTGATTTACTTGATTATCTCACTTGCATGCACTCCAGTTCCTTTCTAAAGCGATTCAGGTTGCTTGGGTAGACAGGGAGGGAAAGGCTGCAGGCACAAAAATGTCCTCCCCTTTCAACACACGCATATAAAGACACACACACACACACACACACACACACACACACACACACACACACACACACACACACACACACACACACACACACACACGAAAAGGCACACATAAAGTATGCGGGCACACACATACACAAACACACACACACTGTACACAAACACATATAGCTCAACACACACGCTGCATGAGAAGCACACAGCGCTAGGCCTCCTGATAATCCCTCTTTCATCCACAGCACTGCACAGCTGCTCACCTTATTGCCAACAGTGTTCACTTCAACCCCCAACCCCCAGCCTCTAACGTACAGCGAGAAGGCTACACACCGGGTCAGGCCTCCAAGGCTCGGGCCGGGCCTCAGCGCGAAGCTTGTTGGCTGCTTTTCTGAGTGCGCTGGTTACGTTTTTCCATGTGAGCTTCGGCGAGCTTCAGCGAGCTCGCATCTCCCTGTTCCCACGTGTACACATCTACACAGGTACCAACCGGGGTTTCTAATGTGTTATGCATGGGGTCACAAGACACACAAGTCCTATTGAGTTATACAACTCAGTTTGGATGTGGTGTGGGATGTGTGTGTGTGTGTGTGTGTGTGTGTGTGTGTGTGTGTGTGTGTGTGTGTGTGTGTGTGTGTGTGTGTGTGTGTGTGTGTGTGTGGTCCATGTCGACTCTCATTTTCCTTCCTGTGTGTGTGAGGGATACAGATCTCAGGGACAGGGAGGGATGGGAGCTGTGAAATAATCCAAGGTGTGTACCGTATCCTCATTTAGGTGGCTGTAATTATTCCAGTTATACAATTAAGGATGCAAAATGTTCAAATGTAACACTTGAATATTTGGCGTGCTTTCCTCAAAACCATTGGGCTGCGAAAGAGAGAAAAGCCAACCGAAAACATCTAGTCCGCAGCGGCACGTATCATTCAACAGGTGCAACACGGTCGGTGCAAATGAATCCCACCGAGCTACACCCCAGTGTATGTATATGCATATCTTTTCCTCCACCACACCACTGTTCCATGTGCATCCTAGGCAGGCACCTTATATCCAGGTGACCTACAGCGCTGACAGCTATTACGCTCATCTGCAATGCAGACAGGCATGTTACAGAGGACAGCTAGCGCCTAGCTAACACACACGGGTGAAGCTGTAATGGCCTAAAGGCCCTGGGGCCGGAAGCCCTAGCTGGCAGAGTAGTCCACTATATAGGGTATAGGGTGCCATTTGGGATGTCAAAAGACACGCCCTGCAGGCAGAAGCAGCATTTGTTTATCTGGTGGCCTGAGGTGATCGGAGACAGAGAAGTTAACTAGGGTCTTTTTAACCTTACACTATCCACTGGTTGCCTTTGA